>NC_139928.1:10008446-10233446 GCF_963514095.1 Eutrigla gurnardus | reverse complement strand
GCTGTGGAAAGACTCAAAGCGGACTTATTGTATATGTTTATACCACAGCTTAGAAGGATGCCGGTGTTCATACCCACACGGTACACCTACATTAGAAAGCTTAGAGAGCCGTCCCATTAACTGAGCATCCCTGCTGCACTCGAGACAGAACATAACTGTGTATGTGCAGATACTGTTACGCATTGTGTCCGTGTAGATATATGTGTCTGGGCGAATGGGACCCGGTAAAAGAGTCTCAGATTATCACTGTTTAGGGAAGAGTCATTATAGTTGGTTGACTAATCTTAAGATTGAGAAATGTTCACGCCAGTAATGCCTTGTAGAAAGTGGCACTGCCAATCTGTTTTCCATGGTTTTTGTTTTTCTACGTTTGTTTAATAGTGCATCGTGTTTTGGATCAGTCATTTAAAACTGTTTCCTTCAGGAATCTTCACTGTTATTGTATCTTTACGTTGTTTGTTTGTCGCATTGTATTAAATATGACGTTTCTGGATTCTGTTTTAAAAGAAATTAACTGAATGTGTAAATGGTATGTAACGTTTGGAATTAACCCTTTCATAAATGGCGGGGCATCCTCTGCATTTTTACTGCAGTGTGTAATAAATCAATAGGAGAAACAACGAGTTACCAAACGGATCAACACAGACATCTAAAATGTCTCGATTGCAAATGAGTCCATTTTTGTTCCTATTTTCAACTTTAATCACAAAGTTGTGTAGAGATCCAATTTGCTCCTGAACCCTCCTAGTTTACATAAAGTGTTTCTATCGATGCATGAATTGATACATCTTTCCTCAAGTAGCTATGTTATTTGGGGGGGAGTGTTATATTTACACATCTTGTGCTTGTCATATTGTATTTATATGCTGTAGCAGATGCACGAAGTGTGCTGTATGGAGTGCACTATGTTTAATGTTCCTTCATGAAAGAAAGACTGTGGACTAGAAATATAAGACAGAAGCAGTGCAGTGTGTACATGAAATGTTTAAATTAAATGATAGCACTTTCATTTGTATATATATAAATATATAAAAGACTCATTCATAATTGTACTGTATGTGCATTAATTCAATCTGTTGGGAGCATCTGATCTTACGGTTGGAAATATTTATTTCACAAACAGTGAGATGTGTGTTTTGAGACTTTTAATTTATAATACCAACTTCTATTTAATTGAGTGTATATAATCAAATACAGTGGCAACTTTTCTCACAGTGACATATGACAAGGATTTAGGTTCAAGACTCTGCAATGACACACAGAGGCTGAGATAGCTGGGAGGCATAATGCTATTTTTGGTTGTTTAAGTAGCAGAATATCAGCAAGAACATTTGTACTGTGAAAATATTTAGTGGGAATGTGTCCGTAATGTACAGGGTTGGATTTGAGGACAGGCTATGGAATGAAACAAGTAAATAAGAGATGAAGCTCATTCATCAGACTGCTATTTTAGGACAAGCAGAGGCCTGCTGTATAAGACCCATTAAAGATAAATGATTGGTTCTGATGTCCACTGTCTGTACTGGAGTTGTAGAGTTAGATTATTTCCTCATATAATTGTCTTTGTTGGTGAATTGGTTTCATTGTTCAGCCAGCAGACAATATTCGTCTGTGCTGATCACCAGAGCCCTCTGTACCAGTGGATCTGTGTCTCTGTACAATCACATGCCCCATAAGTGCTGCCACTGTTTTCTCTTCTGTCTTGTTTTATTATTTTATCTTATCCGTTTCAACTGTTTTTTCTCAACGGTCTCCCTCTCTGGCCCTGACTCTCATCTGTCTCTCCTCAGGAGTCTTCACATTGCTACTCCCCCACTATAATGAGTGCGTGCAACATTCAAACCCCATTTGGCCAGAATAGCTTTATAGAGTAATTCAATAAAGCTATGATCTTTTTCTGTCATCTGTTTCCATGACGATACCTAAGTCAGGGCCAACAAGAGGCCATGGAGCCCTCGTCATTAGCAATATTAGCCATAATAATGATGATAATGGCACTCTTGAAATGCCATGCCTGTGATGACGGCGAAGATGATGATGATGATGATGGTGATGGTAATGGAAATGATGGTCATTATGACTGCTTTGTGTTAAACCCCACCACCACACAAACACACACACACACACACACCACCACCAATGCACACATTTGACTCATTAATGCTATTTAATGCGACCTATATATTTTCACACTACTGCCTTTCTTGCATCACGACCATCCGGCTGCCTTGGTTTAGTTTGTTTTTGTGTCCTCCCTTTTGTCTGTGGGAAGTAGCCTACTTTGTGATACAGATGCTCAATAAAAGCACTCTACAGATAAACTTGACCATAAAAGTCCCCATAAAACTGTCTTAATTTGCCTTCATGATGAATTGAGTCTTCAGTCTGATTTATGATTTCAGACCTTCGCCCTGAAATCTCCATAGCTAGATTGTAGCTTTATCAGAAGTATAAGTCATTTACTATGGCATTATGCTTCATAGATCGGTTATCACATTTAATAATAACTTTTGGGTTGCCAGGTTAGAAAGAAAAACCATAATTAGTTGGTTTGTAACCTTCTCCGGTGCAACACTTTGTTCATCAGGTAAACTCCTCCCATGGTTGTTGGACCCTTGACATAAAACAGAATTGGGAAATTCTATCAAATTCCATTATTGGCTGATAAATAAGCAGGTGTCCTACTGGAGGAGGATAGTCTCCACAACCTGGCAACCCAAAAGTTAACGGCGTTTTAAAGCATCAAAGCATGACATACTTACCATTTATTACTACCTTGATTTTATTTTTGTATTTCTTCCCACACAAAAGCTGCGTTTTTGTCGATGTTGTCTACAGGTATATTTGAGTTACTGTTTACCAAAGTCTCAAGAGCGAAACCCGGGAGGTCACATGACCAGTCAGCTGGTCTTCAGCACATCCGCCTGACCCGCTACTGTTTACAAATCAGCAGAGACAGTCCGGGACGGCAGAATGAGGAATCCTGCATGATCCGAACAGGTATCTGAACCGCACTGGGACCCCGCAGCGGGCTTGTGGCCGCGCTGAGGCATTAGTTACCCGCATACGAGTGTGTGTGTTTTGAGTTTGTCTCGTGGCTAACAGCAGCAGCGTGTCGGAAGTAAAGACAGGGCCGTGTTGCATCGGGTCGACTACAACCTGCTAACTACCAGGCTAACGTCATATTACCACACCTGCTTCCTTTAATTTCTAATAACATTCAGTCAACAACGCCAACTACAGCGTGTCGTAGTTAAGCTTCTTTAACTCGTTTCGCCCGCATTTAGCATCGTTAGCCGACGTGAGATACGAGCTAGCTTAGCGGTTAGTTTGGCGCGTTGCCCTGCCTGCATGCATCGACAACCCTTCTGCACCAAAGACGCACACTGCCTGCGTTAAAAGTCAAATCATAGATGCGCTGTCAGTGCTCGCTATGTTTTTTTTATGGTGTCAAAACGGCAGAAAAGCACTTCCTGTTTGCGGCAGGTGTGCTAGCGTGGTGCGCCTTTCCCCCACTCCCTCGGGCTGGCCCAGCCTGCCTGGCACTGGGCTCAGGGCAGCGCAGGTTCGGTGACATCCGGCACTGCCCCCGCCTGCACGGTCAAATGCGGTTTCACACAACTCTTCACGCTGACAAGAACCAGTTCACTACAACTATGCGTGCAGGGACTGTATAGGCTAAATGTCTGCAGGCTATTTGGGATTATAGGCTAAATCCTCTCGACTAGAGACCAAAAACAAGAGCTGTGTTGTTGAGCCTCTAGAAAGGAGGGCCTCATAGGTTAAAGGAACCTGTCTGTTGCGTCGGGTGTTAAGTATAGTGAGAGGAAATGGGTTGTAGGTCAGTCAGTGGTGGGGAAATTAGTGACGCTGGATTTCACAGTCTGTTCCTGCAGATTACTGAGTGTTCCTGCATGTTGAAACGTCCCCCCTTGTTCTTCTTGCACTGCAGGTCTTCCTAACCTTTTTTGGCTTGTGACTTGTTAGAATAAATACTTATGGTCACTCACCGGTTGCATAATTCAGTGAGTGGAGAGCAGTGTTTACTTGTTTCAGAGTCTCTCATTCAGGAGTGCACAAGGGGGGAAAAACGCACAAACTAAGATTTAAAGTCTGAAACATCTCGTTGATTTCATTACAACCCCTTCATTTATCTCATGACTCTTCATTTAACCAGAAAGGTCCCATTGAAACATCTCTTCTTTCAGGGAGCCCAGGTCAAGATGGGCATCCAGTAAATAGTTCCATCTAACAGTGACAGATAACATCATGGAGGAAAATATTCAGGAAACAGGCTAAACGAATCAAAACAACCAATAGCAACAACATTGTTCTGTTGTTAAAATATTTCCAAACATGTCAAGACCCGAAGACTCCCAGATTAGGAGCCACTGCTCTAGTTTTGCGTGTGCAGATAAGTATTTGTCTGGGTTAATCCCTTGTCATGTTTTTCGTAATCGAATCAGGCAAGACCGAGCAAGTTTGTGGTATTTTGCCAAGGTTAAGGTCAAGCATGTTCCCAGCTTTTCATGGAGCATGTGACTGTGAAGGCTCCTGGGCCTTTTCTGTGTGCTGAAGTAGAGGCATGTGAGTTTATTTAGCCGGGGTGTTTGACTCCGACAGTAGCTGCCTGTCACAGCTCATCACCGTCTGCAGAATCCTCTTTGAATATTCCTTCTATTAAGAGCCTTTGTACTAATTATTTTATCTATTTTACATTAGGCAGCTCTGACTTTGGTTGAGGGAAATGAAGACTAGTGGCCTGGTTCACATTGTGATTAATGTTATTAGTAAATACTTTTCATTTCAGTGGAGCAGTAATTCAGTCGGACATCTTGAATGGAAATTCTGCAGGCGCCAAACATTTGAAACAGTTTAATCCTGGTTGAGTTTCAGAAAAGTTTAGCCTATATTCCTTTTAAGGCCAATGAGTTTGAGGCCGGGTGAAGCGTTTCTTTGTGTCAGCTCAGCTTGAATGTGGGATCTGTAAGCATGTGGTTGCACAGCTGACGCATGAACAAATCCTGCCGCTGCAGTCCGAAGAAGAGCTGAATGCGAACGCATCAACTCGGCCGCTGTATTGATGTGAACCCTCTTGTTGTTCAGCTTTTCTGTGGCTCTGAAATATTCTCATAACTTAAGAGAATATGATGCATATCTGGTCGTTGAAGTGTGAAGACGGTGAAGGTTTTAGGATCAAATCCAGTGATCTTTGTGGTTGCTATCGGTTTAAATGTGTGTTGAAGTAAAGGGAAGTGAAATGTTTTGGAGCACACGCTGAAGATTCTTGAAGGACGGCGCTCAGAGCTTCCTGTGTGCTTTTACACAATCCAAATCATCGGTGTTGCTACTCTGACATGTTGAGGTGATACATTTGTAACAAGGTGATGCGGCGCCTACAGTCCGGGTTGAGCTTCGCTGGCTGCTGTTGTGAATCCCGGGACCGTATCTTCTACTTCAGAACAGATGGACGCAGTGTTATTTGTCTGCTGATTTATTTATGCATTTCATTATGTATTGATTTGATTATTTCATGAAAGATTCGTGGTTGAATTATTGAGATGTCTCCAGGTGCTGTGCATTAAATTATGCAGAAGCTAATTTGCCTTGATTATTATGTAGTAAAAGTAAGGATGTCGTTTTACGTTCGACTCTGAAGCAGTAATGGAGGCGGCAGAAGGCTTGGAGAAGACTCGCTTTGGGCGAGACTGTGCTAAACACCACGAGGCCTGGACTCTTTCACCCGCATCATCTTCCAGTCACTCACAAAGACTTGCACACATAAGACAAAACCACCTCACAAACCAAAAGGAGCAGTGAGAGATCTGAGGAGGCCTCTTCGGAAAGTTTAGAAATGTTTTATTTTTGGAAAAGAATGGACAAAGCGCTGGATGTGTTTGTAGGCCTGCAGGGAAAAATGTTCCTCAAAATATCTTTTGACACTTTGTGAAATGCACATTTAGTCAGTGATGTGAATTGATATTCTGTGCGAGGGGACTTGTGTTGTGTTTGTAGTTGCTCTGGATAGTTTGATAAATCATTCATGAGCATCTTTTAAAGTAAAGTAAGACAACAGGCCATTATTGGAGATACCTCCTTCCTTCCTCCGTCGTTCCCTAACTATAGTTGTGGATTAGTTACGATATTTAAATGGGATAATATCCTTTTTATGAAGGAAGGGAGAAAGAAAAACTTCTCAGACTAAAGGAGAGCATTAGTCTTTGAGGAGAACAGATGTTTCCTAAGAAAACAGGCACATACATTATGGATATAAAATTATTTCAATTTTGATGGCGTGTGGAGCTGATTTATCGAGCGGTGTCCCATTCACATGGTTAATAGGTTTAAGAGATGCCTTTTGTTGTGTTATTTCTACAATTAATAAAGCGAAAGGGAGACATAATGCACTGTGGAAGCGTGCTATTCTGTAGGCCTGAGTATTAGGCTAACCATATTCATAAACGTGGAATAATCCCAAGCCGGATAAAGAACGGAGGAAGAATTGTTTAACCTAGAAAGCGACGTCTCGCAGAGAAAGTTAAACTTTTCTGATAGCTGGGATTATTGGCAGAGAGAAGCATTGGCTCAGAGTTTACCTGCTTCAAAGTATTACAATATTGATTTTTAGATGAATGATCCTGCTTTGTCTGCTGCCCAGTTGGACGGTTTGTGCTATAATCATTATATATTGACACATTTACCCCTCACGTTGCACAATATTTCTGATGCAACTCTTCCGTCTGCAACAAACAGCAGATATTTGGACGAGCTTCTTATGGTCCTGCAACAGCCAGAGATAATGGAAAACATGTTTTCCAGAGCATTTGATTTATTGGTAGCTATATAATATGTAATGAGAATTTTAACAACTATGAGGCAAATGTATTTGGTTTAAAAACCTAGCTTTAATAGACATATTAGGACTGCAACTAATAGTGATTTTAATTTGAGTAATTTCCCTATTATTTTCTGTACTATGGCATCAGGTAGCTGAAGTGAGGCATTCTTCACTGACAGTAATCAGTGTGTGTTTTAATAAACAGAAACTTCTGTTTGTGATCATCACAAAGTGATTAGTTTTATTCACTGATACCTATTTATGAAGATATGTCATATCTTCATGATATATCAGTATTATCTTCATAACTATGGTATACATTGAATTGGATATCAAAGGATTATGTAAGGACTATTACCACCACCCCATTGATCCGTGTTTAAAGGCATCCCATAGTGGAAGTCTAGTGGATAGCTTGTACGTGATATTACTTCTCTTTTTCTACTGCCTGTTTTCTTAGTTTTGTTTTGAGAAGACATGCACAGGCCTTAGAGAACACCAAATATCTTTTCTCCCCTTAACAAGCAGGTTCTTTATTTCCCTTTGTGCTGAACATGTTTAATTCAATCATTGTTTCTTCTTCTTGCATAGTCATCCTTTTCTTCTGAGTCTTGGCAGAGGAGAATCACAGCTGTGACAGTAAGTCCAGATGAAACACTTTACCAGCATTTAATTGTCAGTAGCAGTTGGACTTTAGTGAGTGCAGTAGATAGACTTTGCATGCAACCCTTCGTCCAATCCGTATTAAAGGTAAATGTAGTCCAATGAAGCTATGTCCTTTTTCAAATTTGACAGAGAAAGCGTAGTTCTCCTGCTCTCTGAGCCGTGGCAGCAGTGTCTACATGTACCATGATGCATTGCATGCAAGCTACTGAGGCCCAACCAAAACATAGTGTAGAGAAGTTGCACCTATTTTTATGTTGGTCTTAAAAAAGTTTGCAACACAAGTGAAGGAAGGTCTGTTATTTTTGTCCTGTTGTTTACTTTATTTACACAATGGAACTTAAAGCAGGTTCATCAGCTTTAATTCATAATCACCCCATTCTGGCTACCTAGGGAAATACAATCTGAATAGTTTGCAGTTCTTCCTTCCCTCCAATATCATCCTTGCCTAAAATGATGCTTCTCCATGCAGGAAGTGCAATTGATTTTAAAATTGAATGCTTCAATTGACTATATTTACTATCAACTGATTGGACACCCGGTTTAAAGGTGCAGCGTTTTCTTTAAGAACAGATGCCTGTCAGCAAAGCCCCGATCAAAGGTCAGTTTCCCTATCAGTAGACGCTATTGTGTTTTATCACTTAGAATGTGTGTATTTTTCTAAGCTTTGACTGAGGGTAGGCCCACAGTCTTGATCCAACTGACCTGCTAGCTGTTCTGTTGCTCTAACCTGTGATTTATTTCCAATTTCTTTCTTCCTTTTTTCTTGATTTCTCTCTGGTCTTCTTTTACTTTCTTCAGGTCCGGCTGGGTTGCGGATATGCAGCACCCCAATTTCGAGACCCGCCACCCGCTCCAGACTGACGAGCAGCAGGAGACGGGCTTCGACCCGCTGAATAACTTCAACAAGAACCGCAGCAGTACGTCAGTTCTCACAGTAGACTACAATAGGATTTAATTCTCAAACACAACGTGTGGCAAAGCCATCTTAGTGCCGAGACTCAAATCGTTCTGGGGTTTCTGTCATGTCGGGACTGTGCTTAATTTGGTGCCCGGCTGGTTTTGTTAAACCACTTCATAAAAGAACACCAGCCAGTATGAAACCAAGTCTTACACTAAGAGGAGCGATGGATACAAAGGATCTGACCAGGAGATGAGGCACAGAGTAAAAGAGAGAGTCACGATAACCTCAAGTTCTAGATATACGAGATGATAAAAAAGGAATTTGGAGCTCAGTGTGAGTCAGACATGGCAGGCAACGGCCGCGGGCTGAGGGTGTTTTTGTCTTTTTATGTTTACGTCTGAGAGGGAGAGGGAGAGAAGATGTTGGGGGCTGGCATGTTGTGGAACTGATGAATATTCATGCTGAGTGTCCCTGTGGAATGATCTACTCCTGTAACTAATGTTGATAGACAGCTCTCTGACTTGAATGCATGTTCACCTGCAGGCCAAATTAGGCTCATTACCGCCAATAAAGACGAAGAGCAGTATGGTGCTTTACTCTCCGTCGTCATGTTCTCTGCTTCTGGCCCTTTGTTGCTGCAGCACATGACTCGAGAAATAAACCCCCAAAATAACTGATTGGTCATTTGACAGCAGTAGATAGATTTGTTCCTTTTATTATGGTAGATGTCAAAGGTTATGCTTTTAGGTTAGGTTTTTTTTTTTTTTTTTTTAAGATTTATTATTTATTTCTAGTTTCACTCCGTTGCACTGGTGTTTACGTCTCCCCCTTGTGGTTGTGTCTGTGTCTGCATTAACAGGAGGCTCTCTTGACAGCAGCACTTACTCACAGTCTCAGTCAACCTTCCTTTCGTACAGGTGAGTGTTTCCACTATTTTCCCGTGTGGGTGTACCATAAACCCTTGGCCCAGCCCGCTGCTCGGCCCTCCTGCTTTACAGCTGGGTGACACATTAGATGGAATACCGTGCCCAATTTAGGTTGAGAAGCTCATAAATCTCCTCGTCCTCTGCCTCCCCGCCTCGTCACAGGAAAGAATGGGACGACTTGTTCCTCAACAGTAATTACCTGGCCAAGATCCGGCAGGCAGGCATCAACGGTCGACTGAGGAGCAGCCGCTTTCGGAGCGTATGTTGGAAGGTAACTGCCAAGTGGATCAAGCAGTCCTATCCAGTTTCATTAAAGTGGCTTTGGCACTTTCCCTGGCTCATTTAAGACAGCCGTTTTGGCAGCTTGCGTACCTTCTTTGTTGGAAACGGTGGAGTTTTGAAAGTGTGAAGTGTCTGCATGTGTGTGACTTATAAGAACATGTGTGTCCGCAGCTGTACCTGGATGCTCTTCCAGAAGACAAGGGCCAGTGGATCAACAAGACCAGGGAGCTCCGGGCCCAGTATGAGAAGATCAAAGAGATGGTTAGCCTGCCTCTGATTTAAATCTCCTTGATTTTTTTTTTTTTATGGTGGTCAGAAATACATTTTCTTATTTTTTTAAAACCAAATAGACCTTCTAACTGCTCCTTTAGTTCACCATATGCCTGTGTATTTCTGACTGTGCAACTGATGTCTGATCTGTGAATGTTATTGACATATTTGTGGTGTTTTTCCTCGTCACAGCACATCACTAACCCTCGCAAGGCTGCAGGCCAGCAGGATCTGGTTGTCAACAACCCGCTGTCCCAGGATGAAGGAGTGAGTGTCTGATTGTGTGCGACTGTGCTTCGTCTCTTTCTCTCTCTGTTCGTCATTTGCTCCATATTTGCATGCAAAATGTGACCCCAATGCTTTCCCTCCAGACTGTGTTGCAATAATTACACTATTTCGGGAATTCATTAATGTTGGTTCATTAGCATATATTTTTAAGTAATTATGAATTATGAATTGATTTTGGATTAGGCAATTAATAACGTTTCTTAAATGATTGAAAAAAAAAACGAATTTAGTTTCATACGTTCATTTTTCATCCCCCCAATTCATTTTACACTCGTAATTTCTGATTTGGTGATGACATGCACCCAGAAAGCCACGGTGATAATAATAGTAAACAAGAGCCATTATTGGCGTGTAGGAAGGTTCCTCAGATGTTTTCTGGAAAGGAATATGTAATTTGGTACTAATTATAGAGGAAATAGAGACGGTGTTCAATTGGTACACTTCCTGTTGATTAATTCAAATAAATTGCTGGTAATAAGTAAGTAAATTACACAGGTAAATGGGGAAAAATGTGAAACTGTCTGCAGACAAGGATACAATTCCATATATATATATCTTCATACATATCTTATCTTTTATTCTCCTTTTCAGAGCTTGTGGAACAAGTTCTTCCAAGATAAAGAGCTGAAGGGGATGATCAAACAGGATGTGTTGAGAACGTCAGTATCACCATCGTTCTGTTTATTTGTATTACTATCCTTTTTGAAAATCTCTCTGGTGTCAACATGAAGCATGTCTTTCTGTGTGTGTCAGGTTCCCTGAGATCCGTTACTTCCAGGATGACGATGTGAGGACCAAGCTGACGGACATTCTCTTCTGTTTTGCCAGAGAAAATGAACAATTGTTGTATAAACAGGTAGGATTAATGCATTGTCAGCTCATTCACAGAACTTAAACGAATACTACCCACAAAATTACCATTTGTATATTTGAAGAATCAAAAAAAACGAACCTGATGATTGAAGTAAATGTTTTCTTACGGATCCATCATGTTGGCGGTCTGTATATCTGTGTGTGGGCTTCTCAGCGCCCAGTGAGCTCAGACAAAACAGCAAAATGCCTTTGTAACCTAATCATGATCAGCGTCTGTCTGTAACCGGTGCCAGTGAATAAGTAGACGCCCAGTAAAGCATCTTCTCTGCAAACTGGAAGTGACACACGGCCGGGCAGTGGCTAACGATATCTAGATTAAAGCTGTCATCGCGGATTAGAAACCTCGTGCATCACTATTAAAGAAAGACTGACCATAAATGAACCATCATTTTCTCTCTTCGCTGCCCTTTTCATGTCTTACGCTCCCTTCTCCCCCGTCTGTAGGGGATGCACGAGTTGCTGGCCCCCATAGTGTTTGTGCTGCACTGTGACCATCAAGCCTTCCAGCACGCCAGCGAGACGGCCAGCCCCAGGTCAGTTCCTCATTTCCATAAACACCTTTTAGACCTGCCTGTACTTCAGTAGCCAAAACTATTTCTGCATACATTTGGCATCAAATCATTTTTTCCCTGTTTCTCACAGTGAGGAGATGAAGTGTCTGTTGAACCCAGAGTTTCTTGAGCACGATGCCTAGTGAGTTCACTCCTAATATCGGATGAGAAACGAGTGTTTATATTCGGAAATGTTATTACTTTTCAAATCACTTGAATTGGCTGACATGTCTGTTGTCGCCTCTTTGTTTGCTCGTCATTTATCTCTCCCTCTCCATCTTCCCTCTACAGCGCCTTGTTCTCACAGCTGATGGAGACGGCAGAGCCGTGGTTCTCCAGCTATGAGAGGGAAGTGAGGAAGGTCAGTGTGATCTGAAGAACTGCTTTTGACATCGTAATTACAATAATTGGTTGTGCGTTCCAACACGATATCCGCTGATTGCCCTAATGACTGCAGAGAAGACCCGACACGTTATTCTTTGTATGCTGACAAAACGCTATTAATAGGGTTTCAGTCCTGGTTAGTTTGAGGATACAACCGTGGTTGCCAGGGCAACTGCAAGTGCGATGGAATGTTACAGCCAACACTTGACCTTGACTTGGTCGTAGAGAAGTTGGAAGAGTGCGACTTGTCGGCAGCAGCTCTTCATCCAACAGCTCGCTCTGACTGATGCTTCTCATTCCATTAGTCCCTATAATATGTTAAACCGATTCATCACTATGCATACATTACATAATAATTACTGTCCAGGGTAAGGAGGAGATGCTGACGAGCATCCCGTTCGCACGGCCCCAGGACTCGGGGCCGTCCGTTGCCATAGTGACCAAAGTCAACCGCATCCAGGACCAGCTGGTGAAGAAGCACGACATTGAACTACACATGCACGTCAACCGCCTGGAGATCGCCCCACAAATCTACGGCATGTCAGTATTTAAACCTGTAGTTCGGTGCTTCTAATATTTGGACCCTCAGCTGTACACAAATACCTTGTTTCTCTCTCTCTCTCTCCATATGTTTGCCTGTCCTGCAGACGGTGGGTACGCCTGCTGTTCGGCCGCGAGTTCCCGCTCCAGGACCTTCTGGTGGTCTGGGACGCCCTGTTTGCTGACAGCATCACTCTGGACCTGGTGGACTACATCTTTGTGGCCATGCTGCTGTACATCCGAGATGCTCGTATGCTCCATTTATCACTGAAATAATCCAATAACGCCATGTGTTGCCTTTGCAGCGGGTAATTTCATAAGAAACACTTAACTGGAAGAATGCGATTTACTCCACCTCATTTAATCAGATGGAGTCATATTGCTTTAAATAGAATACGGTAGGTCTTAGCCGCCACACTAGATGGGGTTTCAGCTCTAATGTTGACAAACATCCCCGGTCGTCTCTGCTTAACTGTCTTAAAGTAAGACTTTGAATCTCTGCTGCTATAGAACCGATGCCAAGGAAGCTGCATGCAGCATTTCAGAAAACTATCTTCCATCTCGTATCCAAGCATACCTTTTGAAAGGAAAACTGAAAAACAAAGTTCTCAGTTGCAAACACAACAGATAGTGATGTTGTTAATCATTAGAACTGCAGTGCTGTTAATTAGAGTGTTAAGTACAGTGTTACTATAAGTGTCCTTGGAACAGGAAGTTGTTTATCAGAGGATGAGAACGCTTTGGAGAAAATCATTTTTGACACTTGATTGTACGCTGGATGAAGTGTGATGCAGTCGTGTGATCACTCGCCTGCCAAGTTTTGTGGTATGGCACCCATTTGAACCTATATGCAATCATGTTTGAGGAAGTCTGGGTGCATTCATTAATACGCGAGTGTCCGTTTATCGTGTTCATGCAGGGCAGAGAGCTCTCAGATTTATAAACTAATTCTGAAATTCTGCAGAATTCTGAATGCCAATCCAATAACATGCTTTATTTTTGAATGAATTCTGAGGTTAGATTTCTAATCGTCGCACAGCGTCACTAATATTGCATTTGTTGCTCTGTCTGTTTCAGTCATTGCTAGTAACTTCCAAACCTGCCTGGGCCTGCTAATGCACTACCCTCCGTTAGGAGACATTAACTCCCTGCTGCAAAAGGCTCTTTTTCTCCGAGATCCCAAAGTAAGCAAACGACCTCACGAACATAAGTAATGAATATTATTGCACTGTCATTACTGTACGTGTTGATTTGGTTTCTGAGATCAAAGGCTGTGGTTTTGTTGCTTTTCCATTTCCCTGAAAGTCCCTATGTGATGTACTAAACACTTTCTTATGCCGGACCAGTCACAAGTTCAAATGGAGAAGAGAAATTGAGAACTATTCAGTCATTATCACAGAAGAGATACTGCTCTAACGGAACCATCTCTCTTGTTGCAGAAGTGAACACTTACCCACGCACACAAAAACTGTGGGTTATATTAGTTTAGCGTAGACCAAAATATGTTATTGCCGTGTGAAAAATGCTTGAGTGTGAAAAGTGAAGTTAAAATTGGCTTTCAGTGTCACACTTGAGCGGTGACATATGAGAGTGATTTTAACGCACTTACTGTAGATACATGAGGCACAGCTGCAGGCAATGGACCAGTTCATTATGGTTAACAAGAAAGGGGAAGTCGTATGTGCGTGTTACATTTTGTGCAATCTGCAACATTTAAATACTACTGGAGATAAAGTTTGGGATAGTCACATGTCACTAATACTGTCTATTTTACCCATAATGCCTTTGGTATACGAAGCACAGGGACCAGCACATTTGAAGAAACATCTTCTGCAGGATGACATTGAAACATCAACAGTAACACTGCTACCTAGAAAACATTCACACACTTGCTTCGCTGTGGATCTCTCTCTCTCTCTCTCTCTCTCTCTCTCTCTCTCTCTCTCTCTCTCTCTCACACACACACACACACACACACACACACACACACACACACACACACACACACACACACACACACACACACACACACACACACACACTTCACTAATACTTGGTCCTGGTTCAAACAGTCTTCTGTTCCCCCTCTGAGTTCACTGACCCATACTGTACACTCCTCACTACTCTCCTGGGATGAAAGGTCCAGGAAGGTGCTGATCCGACGTGACAGTGTGTCCCCCAGGTGAACAGCCGTGTCGCAGCACGTCTACTTCACAGTAACACCCAGGGGGGAGACGGCATCATCCCTATTGAAGGGGGGGGGGGGAGAAAGCCCGTTGCTCATGTACTGACTCAGAAATATCGAGGCACTCATTTTGTTTATGCTTGTTTATGTGGTGATGCGTGCACTCAGGTTAGGCTGAGCTGTTTAATCTGTTTATCTCAGACACACACACACACCAGAGAGACCTTTTTCTAAATGTACTAACAAATATATCAAAATGTTTATTCTGTCCCTCCTTTTGTAGAACTATCCACGACCGGTCAACTACCAGTTCCAGCAGAACCTGGATTACTACAATACAAGAGGAGCTGACCTGATGAACAGGACGCGGTAAAAACACACACACAATTGTTCTTCTCTCTAAGATCAAAGGTCGTAGCAGATTTCACAGCAAACTAGTTGCAAGTAGGAGCTGATTTGACAAATGGTCTTGTTAGCACAAGCATGAAGAGTGCTCTGTGACTTTAGGGTGACAGCAACTAGCTCCTAAATGCAAAAGGGATCAATTTCACATGTTTGCTTTTTGTCTGTTGGAAAACGTGTAAAGTGGTTTCTTCTTCTTCGTGTCAATGTACTTTTGTCTTTCCAGCTCTGGTCCAGGTACAAAAGCGGCGCCCCTTAACATCAACAAGGTCTCCAGCAGCCTGCTGAGCTTTGGCAGGAAGCTTATCGCTCCAGCAATATCGGGCGGGTCTGGCGGCATCTCGCCGATCAACAGCGAGGTACACTCCTCCTCTTCCTCCTCCTCATCAACTTCCCCCGCAACGGCACCCGCGCCCACCGCGCCTCACCCTCTGGCCGAGCCCACATCCAGCCACGGCCCACCGCAGACCCAAAGCCACGCCCACACTCAGCACTACCGCCTGCTCAAATCCGAGAGCATGCCTGTCCACCTCAGCAAAGGTGAGCTCCGTGACGCGCACAGTCGCATTTTTGTGGGCTGTTATGCAATTTGTGGATTACCTGCATGTACAGATTAACACCAGTGCAGATTATCTGCAAACGTCGGTTGTTATGGGTGTTGCAGCATCAGCTTTGAATCCCCTGTCTGTTAGATGTAGTTTCAGGTGGAATCTCTCAGGTCTCCCTCCAAGCTCAGACTCACACTGACACACAAGGTAATTGCTACCATAGCAACTGCTTGTGTGACTCCCCCCTGTCCATTCTTCGTGACCCTGCTAATGCATGTCTGCACACAAGCTTGTCATTCATTGTTCCAGCTGCTTAACTAGCAGCTAATAAGGTACACATTGCACAAAATTAACATTCCAATCAAGAGCATGCAATAGTCAACTTTGACCAGCAGAGGGAGATCACAGTTTGCCACATCAGTGGAAAGTAAATTGATATTATAAAACTTGTTGTGGAGTCTGCTGCCAGCATTGCTTTGAATGTGTGCATGCTTTGTTTTAAGTCGGTTTCTGTGAATGTTGTTGTTGTGTCACGTGTTTGCACATTTTGCCTGTCGCCTGCCTTTACAAAGAAAATGCAAAGAAGCGTTGTTTCTTCTTCTTCTACGGGGGCTTTGAACAGTTATACGCAATTAATACATGCAAAAAATATATATATATATTTTAAAATTATAATACATTTGCATTAAACGATTCATTAATGAACATCATTCACAGACCAGCAGCAGGAGCTCTGACTCCACCTGACTCGTCAACATAAAATTACACATCTTTAAATCTTTTTTTTTTTTTTCAGTTTAAAAAGAAATGAATTCAGCCATCTGATTTTAAAATTAATGCATCATTTAAATGCAAATGTAATGCATTTATTCTAACTTTTTATATGTAACAATTTTGCCTTTATACTTTTAAAGTTAACGGATCATTCCAATTATTGCACGATATTATTGTCCCTTCTACTCCTTAATTTAAAATGAAATTATTTTATGACACACACTAATCCCAATGTCGGGAATGAACGTCCATGCTCAAGCAGTGTTGGACTGATGCAAACGTATGTAACAATTTGAGATGATATGTTAGTATTTTTGATTGTAAGTTGTTCACATTCATATTGTGTTCATATTTTGTCTTCTGTCCTCCCTCTTTCTGTCCCTTTTTCAGGCCGAAGCTCCAGCACAGTCAGCGCCTCTCCCAGCATAGAAAGCCTCTCTGGTGGGCGGGCTCAATCCATCTCCTCCCCGCCTCTTCCTACTTCCAGAGGGAGTGATGTCAGCACTTCATCTCCGCCCCTCTCCGCCACCAAGAAAGAGACGTTTTTCAACATCACTCGCTCTCGCTCCCACAGCAAGACCCTGGGCAAGAAGGAGTCGGTGAGCTGTTCCCAGGCACACCGTCTGCATGTTTTATTCTCTGTTTGTCTCACTTCTTCATCTTCATCTCTCACAATTACAACCCTAATCCCTCCTCAGTGGGTTCCTTGTCTCTTCGCTTACCAAGTTCCTTTTTGCTTGCATCTGCTTTTACAGCAGGAGGGGGACCTGGAGGCCCAGGTGTCGTTCCTGCAGGGCCAGATCAACGACCTGGAGGCCATGAGCAAATACTGTGCCAAGATGATGAACACTCACATCTGTGAGTACAACACCTAGAAACGTACACCAGCAACAAATGGTCAAGTCTCCATATTATCTCCATCTCAAACATTGATTCAAATACTATGCACTTTTTTTTTTTAAAGGAGACGTTGTGTGTTAGTGTCTTAAATAAGTAAATCCAGCACATTATTTAAATAATCATATTTACATATAACATTTAAGTTTGTCTGAAGAATTTTATTTCATGGGTACAAATCCCTGTGTTGTGCTCATTTTTCTCATATTTTGTCTTTTTATAAGATTTTTTGCAACGTATTTGTTTATTTTGGTGTTTGTATCCGTGGTTGCTCTGGCTTATAAGCAAGAACTCAGTGCACATTTTTGGATGCTACAGTTTCTGCTCTATCACGGGACTTCTGATGACATTTAAGATGCAGTACTGTGCTGCTGTGTTTATTAAGTAGCAAATAAGTGTTTTGGGGGGGTTCCAGCTCAATGTTTAAAATGTGTTTCCATTTTTTTACAATAATTCATCCATCTGATTAGGGAATTTTGTCAGTTGTTGTATAGCTTATGGGTTACCTCATATTATGTCTCCACAGGTAAAATCCAGGAAGTGATTCTCCAAGAACACCTGGAGAAGGAGGATGAAGTCCTGGTGTCACTGGCTGGACTCAAACAGGTGGGTCTGAGCAAGTGCATTAGTGTCTGTGATTTGTTTTTGTAGTTGTACTCTTTTATAAGCGTGTCTTCTTCTCTTTTTGTCTGTTTCTGTAACATTGGCGTGTTGCCCTGCATCCTGTCAGATCAAAGACATCCTTAAGGGGGCGCTGCGCTTCAACCAAAGCCAGCTGGAGGCCGAGGAGAACGAGGAGATCGCCATTGCTGACGATCACTACACCTCCACAGCAGCCGCTGAAACTGCTCTGAGTGCCAACATTCACCGTGGTGAGCGCCAACAACAAGGAAACAGCAGGCGAAGCCGGAACTCTGATGTGGATGGGAGCCTGAGCACGGAGGAGGAGGAGGAGGAGAAGAAGGAGGAGGAGGAGAAGGAAGAGGAGGAGGAGGAGAAGAAGGAGGAGGAGGAGAAGGAGGAGGAGAAGGAGGAGGAGGAGAAGAAGGAGGAGAGGAAGGAGAAGAAAGAGGAGGAGCAGCCAGTGACCCCACCTGAGCAACAGGTTAATTGCCGATCAGTCCTCTTTTAGGCTGCTGGAATTAGAGCTCTGCACCTCCATCAGTATTACAACAAAATAAAACAGGGTTTTGTTGCATTTGAATGCATTGAACTTTGGTGCCAAATAAGCAGTAGTAGTTAGAGCCTTGATTTATGTACACACCTTCTGCATCCACATGCTGCACTAGAATACAATGGGTAAATCATTTAACCCAGTGTCTATTTGCACCCATGTCAACTGTTTACACCAGGCCAGCTAATCTCCTGCCTCCTAGTAGTATAAACGGTAACAGAGTGTGATGGTGGAGGAGTTTTTGTTGTGGATGTTTGGGTCAATCATGGGACTTTCACCCTATGAGCAAAGATGAGACAAACTATTAGCTGACTCCTTGTTTTTAGTCACAGTTTGGCTAAGTTTAGGCAAAAAAATAAATAAATAAAAAATCTACTTTGTTAGATTTAGGCAACAAAATCACACGGTTTGGTTTGGGCAACAAAACTACTTGGTTAAGTTTAGGCAACAAAAGTTGGTGCAAATAGCATTGATGGCTACTGACACCTGTGTAACAATAGCATCGGCCAAAATTTAAAGTAAGAGGATAGAATTTTTGCTAACACAATAAATATACACCGATACATTTAACCATCTCTCGTGTGCAGATGGCATCTTGCCTCGGCTCCGAGGGCAAGAACTGGGATGACTACATCCTCGTGTGCCAGGATGGAGACCTGCTGGCTGCCGAGGGAGGAGCGGAGAAGGCTGGAGCTGAGCGCACCCCTCCGATCCGGCGGGGCCGCGGCTTGGTGCGAATGGAGCCTGAGGGTGCAGCTGGGATCTTCCATGACCCGCTAATGGCCGGCATCACCTCGGGCTCTTCCAGCCCAGACGAGGGCTCCACCCACAGCAAGGACTCTGACTTCACCATCGTCAACCCCAACGACCTGTGAACAAGCCAGTTGGCCTCTTACACCTGAGAAATAAAGTTTAAAAACTGACTTGGGATCAGAGGGTGGAATCAACAGTTTCTGGTGGAGTGCCGCTGGAGCTGCTGTCGGCTAAAAAATTGCACATGTGGACTGTGACACTTGCAGTCACAAATACCTTATACTCTGTCTCTTTACCTGTCATCTGTGCCACTTCAGTCCTGTCTATGCTGATGCTCTATGCTATCTCATATACCTTATGCCTGTCTCATTCATTTTGTTGGGTCCTGTTACTCAAGATATTTAACTGTAGCACCCTGCTCTACACAAAGAGGGCGCCATTGAACTGCTTACCCTGTCACTACAAGATTACTCTGAAGAGTTGGACCTCAAACTGCAATTTTCCATACGGGAGGACTCGCTCCTCTCCAGCTTACTGTAATTGGGAGTGTGATACTCTGAATCTTCTGAATGTGGAGATCTGGCCATACCTCTGCCTGTGTTATTATGTCTGTTTATGTCATTTTCAGAGAAAGCTCTCGTCTCTGATACTCAAAGGAAAGGATGATGTCCAGTTGTCGAGGGTAGCTTTCTCCCCCTCCCAAACCAGTGCCTCTGACCATGATTCTTCTCTCAACCAAACAAAACCTAACTCTGTGATCTTATTCTTTTTGTTAGCATTTTTAAGAAATATGTTTTAACCCTTTTTGTTTAGTTTCCTGGATGAAAGTTATTAAATTATAAAATGTCTTTTCCCCTCCCCCTTTTTTTTTAATTGATTCCAATGGGGACATTTTAATGTGGCAGTTGACTATTTTCATTTCTCACATAATAACTGAGTTGTTCTTGTGTCCTGTGGAAACATGTAAAGCAGCGCACACGAAGAATGTCCCTCTAGCTGCCCATTCAGCAGAATTTACTCAAGCCCATTAAAACTACATTGCTCTTGCTAAACTGAAGTTATTGTGCCTGTTTGATAATGCTGTGTTTGATTTTCAGACATAGATGTAAACCGTTGCCTGAGAAATATTGTTATATTACATCATTTCAGTTCCACTGTCGAAGAGAAATGTGGAAGTGTTGAGGTTGTAATCAACCATGACATTGGAAACAGCATTTGAGAAAACAATTCCGCGTTTTGGAGAAGTCAGAGTATGTGACAATGCCAAAGATTACAATAAGATCTTCTACCACTCAAGGGACACGCTCGTGGTTATTTATAGATTCATGGATGGATCGAGTCATATATCAGTCATGAAATGAAAAAATAATTAAAAAATCAAACTATAGCATTACATTAAAAACAAAGTAATTTACCATAAAAAAATGGTATGTCATAAAAATGTCATAGTTTACTATCATGTCATAAAAAGGGTTAACAAATCTCATTGTGCCATAAAATTGGCGTAAATGTTTTTATTTTATAATATGCAATAAAATGTCATTATAGTCGACAATAAAAGAGTCATAAAAATGTAATTAAAATGTCACAATGTAGATATCTTATAAAATATATATTGTTTATAATAAAAAGTACCACAGAAAATGTTACAGCATAGTATGTCATAACAATGTTATTAATATAATATGCCATTAAAAAGTCATAAAAATCCCTTGTATCGTATATCAAGCATAGTGTAGTGAGTCCAAAACAGTCATAAAAAGCCATCGTCAAATTTTTCTAAAAAAAAAAAAAAAAGTCATACTATAGTATGGTGAAAATTAATGAAAAAAGTAAATTCATAAAATATTGTAAAAAATGATTAAAAAGTCATAAAAATCCCTGGTATCGTATGTCAAGCATAGTTGGAGTGTAGTGAGTAAAAAACTGTCAAAAAGAGCCAAAGTCAAATTTTTTCGGAAAAAAAGTCATACTATAGTATGTCGAAAATTCATGAAAAAAAGCCACTCGATAAAATTCATAAAATATTGTAAAAAATGATTAATAAGTCATAAGAATCCCTGGTATGATATGCCAAGCATAGTTGGAGTGTAGTGAGTAAAAAACTGTCAAAAAGAGCCAAAGTCAAATTTTCCGGAAAAAAAAAAGTCGTACTATAGTATGGTGAAAATTTATGAAAAAAAGTCAGTCGACAAAAATCATAATTTGTCCACATTTAAGATAGGATAATCCTTAGGTTCAATAACAGCTTCAGTTGAAAAATGCATTATACGCATATATATATATATATAAGTGTCATAAAAAATAGTATAGTAGCTCATGAAAATTTGAAAATATTTAACAGTACATTTACATTTAGCAGACGCTTTTGTCCAAAGCGACTTACAATAAGTACATTTGCCAAAAGAAGGAAACAAAGAAACCACAACGTATCATTGCCGATAAAGTAAGAGCTAAAAATAGAACAAGTGTTAGGTCCTCATCTGAGTAAAGTAGTACGTTAAGTATAGTATGCTGTGAAAAGTTGGGGGGGGGGGGGGGGGGGGGGGGGCTGACTTTGGGTGCCAGCCTATCACAGGACTGACACATAGACAGACAACCATTCACACTCACATTCACACCTACAGAACTTGCTTCATGTCTCAGCATACATGATTGGATATCAAAGTACAAACAGTAACAAACACACGATTGTCAGTCATTTCAAAACTAGTTTATTTCCATTCCTGTGAAGGAAGGCCATGAATTGCAACCTTTTACAGAGCTGAACAGGTCGAACATCGTCTTCTGCAGGATACCTGGAATCATTCACGATCAATAACTTATGTAAAATATTCTTTACAGCAATAGGATTGAAATTACATAGTAAAATACTGTACAGTGTTTTGCACACAAAGTAAGTACTTTCAACATAACAGTATTTTATCTCTAGAGACATTGACACATCTAGAGTTGATCATTACGGTGGGTAACAGTGGTTTAATTAGCACAAGCGCTTCAGGAAAATACAAAAATATAGAACTGTATGACACAACATTTAGAGGGTAAAGTGATTTTGTGGCAAGACAGATAAGGACATCAAGTTGGATGAAGAGCATTAATCCAGGCCCTAAAAATGCTTCTTGGGAATAAGCTGGTGATTTAAAGGGGCTGCACTGGTCCAAGAGATAAACTGTTAAAATACCTTAAACATCCTGCTTATCTCCAATTATATGTTTTATATAACAGAGAAAGCATGTTGCATTTATACATACCCTAACCCAATGTTGAATTGAATCCTTGCTTGGCACTGCTAGATGATGGCTTTGTGAAGTACAAGCTGCTCAATGTGGAGGTGGCAGTTTAAAAAAAACAAAAAAACATTTTAACGTTTTTTTTTGCTGAGCTTTGAGTCATCTCACACTGTGCAGAAACACGACAACTTCCCCTCCCTCTTCAAGACACATTGCACATAAGAATAGTTTGATAGACATTTGTTGTATTTACAATTAAATGCAGCACAGACAAAACAAACGTGGCTTCGATTCTAACTACATTCATATTCCACAGTGTCATTTCACGACTTTGCTCTGACTCCTGCTGCTCTCCAGTGTTTCTCAGCAACAGGTGGGTGGACAGTCGCTGCATTTTCAAGACTTTTTATCAAGACATTCATCAACTCAACACAGTACTTGCTATAGCTCTCCCGTAGCATTATGAAAGTCGGACAGCAACGCAGAGAAAAGACCTCGGAACAATTTTAACAACATGAAAAGGGTTTTTACCACAGCAGCTACGATTGGTCATTTTGGTCCTCTTTCATTTGCTTGATATGCCGAGCGTCCTCTAGCACTCACGGTGGGCAAGTCATCGTGGCCTCGTCGCATTTAGGAGCGGACCCTTCTCAGTCCTAGACTCTGC
Organism: Eutrigla gurnardus; assembly: GCF_963514095.1. Lineage (NCBI taxonomy): Eukaryota > Metazoa > Chordata > Actinopteri > Perciformes > Triglidae > Eutrigla > Eutrigla gurnardus. The sequence continues at coordinate 10,210,294 of NC_139928.1, read as the reverse complement.
TTGGTGAGGTTTCCAGTCAAAGCAGCATCGTGGACCTGCTTCATGTTCTCCTGGACTTCAGCTTTGGCGTGCTTCAGCAGGTCGGCCTGACCCTGAGAGAAAATAACAGGGTAGCAAGGAGAGACAGGGACCGAGGGTAGAAGTGGAGGGAGGGGGGATTTAAAAGAGAGTAAAAAGATGAGTAACTAGCTGGAGGCCAAAAACATGTTCTAATGGTCTACCCCGAAGGCTGTTTGGGTTTGTGTGAGCGTATGAATGCGTGTTGCTGACCTTAAGGATGGTGATGTTCCAGCTGAAACTCTCCAGCGCGCGACTGACCTTGCGACCCCTCAACCCCTCCTTCGTCGCCAGACTCTGCAGCTTCTCATGAAACTCCATGGCTAGAGCCGGAAATACACACAACCACAGCAGGTTGAGTGATGCGTCAGAGGCCGTTTATGTAAAACAAATGCAAACATCAAACTTCATTCATGATTCCTGTGTAGATGTAAGCACCGTACATAATAGGAAGCTGTATTTGTACTGATAACAGGCAATGCTCTCAGCCATGCTAGCAGCGTGCTTCTATAAATGGTGATGTCAGTAGCTCGGTCCACCACTTTGGTGCAGACTGAAACACATTCTTGGTCCCCAGAGAAGGACTCCTGTCTTTTTTTCCCACTAGGCTGGCGAAAGCATCTGCCACCCTACTCTACCTCTGATTGGTTTACCCTGATATTATGTCCCCTAACCCAGACTTTTAATCTCTCTCCAAACGCCCAAAACAACTGGGTCACTAAATGTTTTGCTTCTCCCACAGACTTTAGAGGCTTTTCTCAATTAAAATAAAGTTACAGTACAAACGTCATTGTTGCACAAGAGAACTGTAATTGTCCAGGACACAGGGATGATTTAGATTTAATTTTGACGTCCCCCCATATTACACCACGAGAACAATATACATCACGGCCGCTGATATTCTGAATGACAAAACACATCAACGCAGTGTGTCTAATTTAATCCAGTATTTAGTCTCTTGTGGGGAGTATATGAGATTGAGTAGGGGGCTCTCACACTACAGCACATACACTGATTATATGAAGCTTTGCATAAGGCTCAGTATGAAAGATGTCTCTCACCTTTTGCCTTCATTCACAAAAAAAGGACGTCACCATATCTGACCAATCATCCTTTCGCCTGAATTCCTCAAAACCAATCAGCCTGTTAGTTTCTATCATCCTCCTGCACCTAATAAAGATGCTTCACATTAATCAGGCCTAATCGCCAAAGTCTTTCTATGTTGCCACCCTCAATTAATTGTTACATACTTCTAATTAATCTCTCTCTCACAAGGGGAGAAGAAAGAGAGAACGAGCAATGACACATGCAAAGGAATGTTAGTAAATGGAAAATCAGAGATACAGAGAGAGAGAGAGCATCATAAGAGTCTGGCCGGCGGCTGTATGTGCAATGAGTTGTGTTGTGTGTGTGTGTGTCTGGCTCCCTCTGACTGCCCCGGGCCACTGTCCCACTGTTACCATGGAAACCCGGAAGTGGGTTAACACAGGGCACACATCACTGCGAGCCATCAACCAGAGCCCAGATGTTACACACACACACACACATACACACACACACACACACACACACACACACACACACACACACAGAAAAGAGTAAACCGATTGAATGCAAATTTAACAATTCCTCACACATAACGCCTCACCAAACGTCTGACACACCTGCACACACGTCACCGCGCCGCGTACACACACAACTACAGAAGTTGCCTGAATAATAACCTTTACTGCGCGGTTGCTAGGCAACTCGAAGCCTACGTGCCAATGTAATGAGTGCGCGTCTATTTCCCTGTGAAGCCAATGGAGGGAACCTGATTTCCGAGCCAATACTCGGACAGTGTGCATACACAAACACACACAGAAACAGCGCCCCGGACCCAGAAGCCCAAATAACCTTTGGGGCCGACCAAACAGGACGTGGCAGGAAGTGCATCACCTTCACTTCCTGTCCTCTATCTGTACTGTGAGCAGTTGTGATGGGAAATCAAACACCGATCTGACTCACATTACCCCATATTTGGTGAAGGTGGTGGTGGTTGAGATCTGGTGGGTGTGAAGGCATACGGCACAGCATATGATTCACAAAATGAAATAACTCTTTCATAGTTTGTCCAACAGGGGGCACTAACAAGTTTATTTTCAACTACAAAAATGCTTCTTTCAGTCTTGTCCACACTTAAGGGAAACTTGTTCAAAACTGTTTCTTGGTTATGTATCTTTATTTTGAAAACTGAATATATATTACAGCAAAATATATTTCCAGGAAGTGGAACATTGTGAATGTTTGCATGAGTATTTAGCACAAAGATCAAAAGAATATTTGTTTTAAATGTGGATGAAATGTCCCTGTTTACACACCAACACATTCTGAGACTCTCTCCTTGGTGTTCTTGTGTCTTCCTCTCAGCATCGCCTCTAGCTATCCATGTCTGCCATCCGTCTTCTATCTAGCCCTCTCCTTTACAACTCTCTGCTCTGATGTAACGTCCAGACATACTCTTTGCCACCAGCCGTCCCACGGCTCCCTCGGAGAGACCCGTTTATGCCTTCTCGCTGCCCACTCCCTCTTCCAAGACTGGGGGAGGAAGTCCGCCTTGGGATCACCTGATCGTCATCTTTACTCTGTACAGTCTACACACAGGAAGAGCTCTGTTCATGAGACCAGGCCTTGGGCTCTGCTGCAGCTCCTTATCAGATGAACTTACTTAAATATCCCACTTTTAAACACCGCTCCGTTTACTGATAATACTACAAGTGATCACATGTGAAATAAAGTTGAAAATTATAACATGGTTGTTTCTCAGCAGCAGACACTGTTGCCCCGGAAACCTAATATTCTCTAATGTTTATTGTATTTGTTGCTATGAAATACATATTAAATAAAAAAAAAAACTTCTCATGAAACCCACAGATACTTAAATATAGGTGTTAACAGTTTTTTTTTTTTTTTTTTTACCCCTGTAACTGCAGCTGTTTTTTAAATCCAGCACCTGGGGAATCAAATAAATAATGCCAATGTGTTTATTTTCTTCTCCCCAAGCGACTGGTTAACACTTCCAAATGTCAATCACAGCGTCTCCCGGGGGGAAAGCTGAAGACTGGATTGTGGGGAGGGAGGGGGTGGGTGAGCATTGGTGGGTTGTTTATTGCCACTCTGACGAAAGTCTGGCTGACTGATGTCAGATCATCCAGGGGGCTCTGCTGAAGTAAACAAACCTCTGCCAAAGATCAGAGAAATTATACCAGCAGGTCAGATGCAGTGCCCTTCGCTTAGACGAAGGGCACTGAAGGATGATCGATGGCGGGAGCTGCAGCTAAATATATATAGATAAAAGTAATAAAGACATGTTTATATGGAATGTTGTGTGACACTGTTGAGTTGCCAAATGTCTGCAGATGGAATAGGAAAAAATATGGTGGGAGAGGAAGAGCATAAGAGGAAGGAAAAGGAAAAGAAAGGAAATGCGATACAAGAAGAGGAGAGGAAATTAAATGGGGAGAGGTAAATAAAGGGAAGAACGAGAGGAAAGAAGACACAAGATGTGAGGAACAGGATGGGGTGAAGGTGAGAGAAAGGGAAAGAAAATGGAAGGAAATATTAAGAAAGACAAGAAAAGAGAATACATCCAAGAAGAAAAGAGGTGCAGGGATAGAGGAAGAGGAAATGGAAGGAAAAATAAAAAAACAATAAGTAAGAATAGATGATAGAAGAAGCAGAGAGGAGACAGAGTGAGGGAAGGGGGAGAGCGTAACGGAAAAGGAAATGAAAAGAGAGTTAAGTTGATGGCAAAAGCAGCTGCTGCAGTGTTGATAACGGCACCGTCGAAGAGGCTGTGTGGGAGTTGTCATGAGTGGACGGGGAACATGGGCATCGCTTCTGCACACACATCATAACAGACGTTCCACACACACACTGACACAAGCACAACGACACAAACACACTCCCACACGCCTACACACCCATTGTCTGGATCTGCAGGATCCTGTCGTGGATTCCATCAGAGAGCTCGGCCACTGCTCTGCTCGCCTGGACCATCTGCAGACAGGAAACATCCATCAGTGTGACTCACACAGCCTCAGTGCACCATAAACCATTCACTAATTTAGCCTTTTATTTTTTTGTAAGGTAGTACACAGTCTGTTTTACTGTCTGCTGCAAAGGGACACAATATATTACACGTTAAATTGGTGTAAATTACATGAGAGGTGAACATTTACAATTAAAAAACAGCAACTTTACACTGTAGGCTGTTAAGCACAAATTGGACAGTGGAGACCTGCAAGCATGTGAAGGCTCAGACACACAAACACACTCACAAATACATGAGGACATGACATGAGTAGCTTCTGCCTGATTAATTCTGCACCTCCTCTCACAAACCCTGCTAGGATGTGATCCTCTGTGGGAAAAAAAACACTGTTCAACAAATAAGGGATTAAACACAGGACATCAATTTGACCGGATCCAATTCAAGAGGCCCACACACACACACACACACACACACACACACACACACACACACACTCATCCCTATTTCCTGTCTTATTTGCCTCTCCCCTCCCGGCATCAGGATTGAGGTGAGGAATCCATTTAAGCGAACAACATTCAGATCTATGGTAATGGTATTCAGCAAGCTTTTTCAACTCTGCTCTGCTTGGCTGGAAATAAAAGTGGCCAAACATACACACACAGACAAACATTTTTACCTACACGTTCATGCACACAGACAGTCACAGGTATGCGCTGCTGCCTCTTGCATAGCAATGACAAACAACCCTAGTTAAATTAAAGTGTCAAAGTTTATTCACTGAAGCCTGAATCATAACTAAATAGGAAACAGATCTATATGTCTGTACTACAGCCTGTCCCTGGCTACAAACACACACACACACACACACACACACACACACACACACACACACACACACACACACACACACACACACACACACACACATCACATCACATCACATCACATGATGCTCTCTGGACAGTATCTCTAAATTGGCAATTCATCCTGACTGTCCATCATCCTACCCAAGAGACTCCTGGGGAATATCTAATATTAAACACAAACAAGTGCACTTTGAGTAAATATCAATTTACAAAACAATTGCCGTAGCCAGACAGACGGCAGGAAAGGGATGTAATGTCGTTTACCGCAGCAACGTTTTAACATGGCAAGACAGGCTCAAGTGCTGGACCACAGCTGTATGGAAACCACATATAGGTGGTCAGCCACAGTGCAACAAGACCCGGAGGGGGAGAAAGAGGAGGCGGACACTGAGAGGGGTGAATACGTGAGAGAAGGAGGCTGAAAGACGGCCATAGAGACTAAAAGGGAATGTGTTGAGAGTGAGATATGAAAGTGAGGACGCCTGACATTATATCCAAGCAGCTGAGCATCCAAACAAATCCTTCTTTATTGACTATTTAATGAGCTGACTAACGGACCAATTGACCGCTCTGACCTCTTTGTTCCCTCTGTCCCTCTTTCTTTGTATTTATTTCCAGAGGGGAGGCTGGATTTATTTTTAGACATCATTAAATAAATTAAGTCTGTTAAATAACTTTCTGCTTGGTCGACAGAAGTGTATTTGGGGCGGATGTACACTAATACACACTGCGGCTACAGGCCAAGGTGAGGACGCCGCTGATGTGTTTATGAGCCGTGTGACAGCAAGAACAAATGGGAATGTTGTCTGCTACATAGCAATGCATCATTAGTGACAATTGCTGCTTTTTATCTGCTCTTCCCTTCCTTTTAATGCATGTCAGCGATGTGAGACTCCTCCATCTGGTGCAAAACCAGAAGTAATGTATAGCGCTCTTCATTGCTCACCATTTCATAGGTGGAGATGACCCGGCGAAGGACGTCGGGCAGGGGCCCCTGGGGCTCCAGCATGGGGTAGTGGTCCCGGAGGTCAAACAGTAGTAGAGGTGCCCCGTCTGGTCCTGACACCCTGGCGCCCAGAGCTAGCACGCACTGCATGAGGTTAGCCACCGCAGACACCCCACACAGCTCCCTGAACACTGCTACAGAGTTCTGGTGGGGAAAAAAAAGACAGATAAAACAACTGTTATTTAAACAGAAAGTTTTACACTTTTCCTCTTTTGTTATTTAAAACAGTACAGACACACAGAAAGATATCACATTTAAATTATCAAATTTTTTTCTCCACACTATGTTCCATTTGATTTGCCTACACACACACACACACACACACACACACACACACACACACACACACACACACACACACACACACACACACACACACACACACACACACGTAATCAAAATCCACTCCTGCAACAGAGCTAGACCAAATTGCTCTCTCATAAAGGTTAGGTCAGCTTTTTGCAACAGCTGCCGAAAATTCAGTCGCAGTCTTTTGTTAACTCCCCATCCACTTACAATGAAAAGGAAAGGTGCTAATTTGGGGGTTGCAGCAACATCTTCATATTGTTTGTTTTGTCTGACCTTAAGCCCAAAACCCAGAGATATTCAAAGCAGCAAATCATCACAATTGAGGAGCTGGAACTGGTATATTTTGGGCAAATATTCACTCTTCCTCACCTGCATATTTTCCCTCAGGTCAGTGGCTTCTCTCAGCGGAGGAGCAGCCATCTTGAAAACCTCGTCCACAGCCCGGACCCCCAAGTCCCTCAAAGCCGTGTAGTCCCTCCCCTTGCGGGCCTTCCGCACGGACAGTCCCCTTTTGTGAGGCTTTCCCCCTCCCCTCCGATTGGTGAGGGCCACATGGACAAAGAGTTTGGCGTGGGGAAGTTCTTCCCCTGTCAGAGACTGGAGCGGGACATGTCTGTAGCCCGGCTGAAGACACTCCAGAGGGATGGTGTACTGACCTGTGGTAGTACGGAGATCACATTTCATTTAGAAGAATTATAAAGAAATATAACACTCAAACAGTCTGATCCACTCTTACAAACTCCATGACACCGACCTATGAACTCATCCCCTATGAAGTCGTCATCCAGCACCACAAAGCGAACCATGGCGAGCTCCGGCAGGTTGATCTGGAACTCGAAGCTCTCGTCGAAGACGGGGTTGTCCCCGTTCTGTGTCACCGTTCTGGTGTGGCGCTCTGTGCAGTCAGCTGGGATGCCGTGGATCTCAACGTACACGTAGGGGTCCACCACGTTTCCTTTGGCTCCCGAACCCCTCGGCTTGGGCAGGTTCTGGCCGCTTATCACCTGGGAGAAGGAACGTCATTCATTAAGAAGATTATTTTCCCGGTTTAAAAGAATGTTCACATTTATTTGGGGTCATTAATCCACCACACCTTAACATGGAGCAGCTGTGGAGACACACCAGGCACCGTGTCTCTGGTGTCTGCGCTGAAATAAGACACCTCCTGCCGCATGATGGCGGGCCGCAGAACGTAACCACAGTTTCCGTTCTGCCTGAACCAGGCTGTGTTCAGGTCCATCATCAGCCCTGCCGTCTGGAAATTCATAGACACAATCTGGCAACCGCACTTCCACAGGTCCTGAGGGTTCATATTGCTCGAGTCGATACGCATGGGGTTGGGGTGCACCCGCGACAGGAAACGCTTGTTGTGGTTGACAAAGTCACCGGGGCTGTCGCCAGCGAGGCGCATGGCCAGAGACTCGTGGAAGGAACACAGTTCCCAAGGTTTTTGGCTTTTGGAGGATGTGGGGAAGTCAACGAAGCGGATCGAGTGGCAGAGAGTCACGAGGTCGGAGAGTTCCTTCGAGAGGTTGAAACGTTTGGGGAGGATATGAAGGGGGTTGGGCTGAGCGACGGCTGTGAAGGAGACACTTTTCTGCACCACGTCCTTCTCGTTTCCTCCAGACGCCGCCCCTCCACTGTTAGCGGCCTTCATCCTTTGACACATCTCGGCCCCTTCATCCTCCTCACTGACCTCCCCGTCCTCCACATCAGGACCCGTCCTCAACTTTTTACTCTTGAGTAGAATCCGATGCCTCAGGGCATGCGGCGATGGTAAGTAGGACTCCCCTTCGTATGGGGGATCTGTATACAAACTGTCCCCTAGTATCCTCGTGAGATGTTGCCACATCACCTTCTGTTGCTGGAGTGAACAGTGGTTCTCAATACATATAATTAACGGGTACTGCGAGGCCACGAACGCAAACCTTTGGATCGCATCCAACACACAACGCAGGGCCAGGGGTGGAGAGAGAGTGTGTCCAGTGCACACCACGGGCTCCTCGTCGGGGCCGTCCCAGACGTCCACCTCCACACATCGGCAACCCATCTTGAGTGCGCGGATGTAGCCGGAGATGTCGGACGGACCTCGGAACTGGTCCTCGATGAGGTAGGTGTTGTGCGAGGAGCTGATGTAGTAGTGAGACAACGGCTGGGACATGTCCTGGCACACGGCGTCGTGCTCCCTGTCGAAGAGGTGGCACTCTGGCGAGGTGAGGTAGCTGGTGAAGCCGTCCAGCGACAGGTACCCCTGCTGCCGGCCCTCCTCCGACGGCTCGTGGGAGCGAATGAGCTTCAGGCTGGTCTCCTCGCTCACCTGGAGGACACAGAGAGGGAAGGGGACAGTGAGATGAAGGACAGGTGTGATGACATATAATAGGAAGGCATTTGAGAATGAACGTGTTTTCTGCATTTGTGTTACCCACTTGAGCCATGCCTTGCTCAGCCTCGAGGAACCGTATCAGGTCCTTGGTGTCCAGGAACTCCTTGTTGCTAGAGAACTGCACCAACAGAAAGTAGAGCTCCGGACGTGTGCAAAAGTCATGAAAGACCTCGATGAACTCCTGCCTGGTGACTCGCTCATTCCTTCCTGTTATTCTTCTGTTCTCGCCTTGATCTTTCGCTCCAGATTCATTATCCAGACTGAGCCCGCACATCCTCTCCCTCACCCTTTGAAGCTCTTTAAACCTGCGCTCCACTTTGCCGCTGCCCACCCCGGGGTTCACGCTCTGGATCAACTTCACGGCCAACTGCAAGCGGATCCCTTCCTCGACGTCTTCCTGTCCGTCCGAATCAGCGGCGGAGGAGAACAACTGCTCCAGCCAGCCAAGACGAAGGCTGTCCTGACTGCTGGAGAGCATGTCCAGGGCATGTTTTCCATACTGCATCAGGTACCTGGCGGAGAAACAGACATGATGCAAGAGGACAGAATATTTTACTCACAATATTACAAAACCAGAACCACAAGGAGATATTATGTTGAATAAAATGTGGGGGGAAAACACAGCCTTCTCATTTATTCGATTTGATTAGTTCAACAAACATTCATGACAGAGAGGGAAATGTGTGAATGCTAGCCCTTTTATTTGTCTTTAATGTAGTGAATACTGCTGATCCAATGTTTATGATCTCTGAAGATCAGAAGACTCTTTGACGATTCGATGTGTGCGCTGTGTTTCTGGTACATATTTCATTACACGTGTTTCCGATGTAAGACTGCTCCCAGTTCTTTGTTGCGTCATACCTGAGGCCCGTCACCCAAATGTTAGCCACTTCAGCAGAGTTGGCCACCAGGTCCAAGCTCTCATACATCTCTCCATAGATGATGGAGAATGCACAGTCCTCAGAAATCTGCTCATAAACGCCGCTGGTGCGGAAGGTTTCTGTGTTGCGACCTGTTCGTACCTAAAATGTGAGACCACAGTTGATGCAAAAACCCACAATAAATAGAATAATAATGAATCAATTGCTGTCTGCGTTTCCATATGGCTCAGGGTTGTATATAAAATAAACAATGTACAATATTATTCCCCTTGCCTTAGTCTAAAGTAATCAGTGAGATCATTCATAAAATGAGGGAGGGTTGATTTAGACCAGCAGCTTATCAAAGAAGCCTCAAGGGACTATAGTTCACTGAACACATTGAGTAGAGTAGAAAACAGTTAATTCATTTTCAAAGTCCCAACATTCAGTCTTTCTCTGAGTGAGAAACCAATAAATGTCTTAGGAGAGACCATTTTAATGCATTTGGTGTCTGAAGAATGTCAAACTAGAGGAATAGCAATATTAGGTTATGTGTTGTCCATGGGATCACATGACGTAATCAGCAAGTAAAGTAAGTGGAGGGGAGGGAGGGGCCTAGCTTTGTCTGAGGGGAAGCCCACAATGTCAGTCTTTGAAAACATCTGATCTTTGATCATCTGGAAACTGACCTCCCGTATGGAGGCCAGAGCGATGCGAGCTTTGTCTGACTCCTTCTTGGACGGCTCCCAGCAGAGAGCCTGGAGGCCGGCGTCCAGCAGGTAGTAGCGCTGGTAAACACGCGAGTTGGTCCGGATTTTCTTCAGCTCAATCCCCTCAACCTGGGATGAAGAGATGACACCCATTGGCTTTCAGTGTAGAGCCTTATCTACCAGAATACATTGACATCACATGTCATGTACGTTGTATGTAAAGGGGTTACGCTGTGGCCGACCCACCATTGAGTGGATGCAGTCCGCAGCACTGCTGATCTTCTTCTCTGACAGGCTGCTGCTGAAGGACACCGTCTTCTTCCTTTCCCGACCGGCACGTGACCCATCCTGATGAGGAGGGAGAGGAGGAGGAGGAGGAGGGACGGGGGGGCAATAAGAAGAAGACAAATGAGTTGAAAGAGAGAGACCGACAGACAGTTATCCCTCAGAAGAGTATTCTTTGCTTTGGCATGACAAACCTTTTTTTATTCCATTCCAGAATGGATCTCAAAAGGATTAAAAGGCATGTCAGCTTATATAACCATATACAAACACAGATTATTTGGTCTACTACATAGAGCCTCCTCCTCCCAATCTGTTATTGTTTTTCCTGATGCTAAAAGCCTTCGCTTGCCCTTGCCCTTCACCATTACCCCATTAATCATACCTGGCCAGACAGAGGCGGCAGGCAGCAGCATTCTAATTTTGCCCCTCCGCAACGACGCCGGCAGAGCCAATCAGGTTATCTGAGCTCACCATCATCTGATGTCACCCCCGCCGAGGACAGATAAGAGCACACATGTGGGTGAAGTTATTCAATTACGGCTGTATTAGAGCCCCGATGAAATCCAATAAAAGACTTAATTGAAGCTAATTTAATGTGGGAGAGGCGGGATGACATAACTGTAGTTGACTCAATCCTAAGTAGTGATCGGAAACGCAAAACGCCCTCATACTCAGCATAATAATGTCTTAAATACTGTAGGTTGATGTTTTACAAGCAGGGAAGCAAAATCTAAAAGACAATATGTAACAAAAATAAAAGCTTTAAAATCAAAATGTAGTTCTACGATGGACACATTCATCTGCCAATTCTTTTCTTGACTAAAAAGAGACGGCCTGCGCTATTGATTTTTAGAAATGATCCAACTGAAATGATTCAACTCTAGCTTTAATTGATTAAAGGTTTCATCTAGAAAATGTCAGAATCACAGTTTCCTCAAATCCACTGTCTGACAAACAATCGAAAATTCTAAGATATTCAGCTTATTATAAAGTTCGACAAGGAAAAGCAGAATCTTGTCACTGGAATGAATCAATGAATAGTTGGCAGTTAAAATGGATAAAAATAGTGTGATTGCACATATTTTTGTCCATTCTTCTGGGCCTGTAGTTTATTTCACACATATCTTACTCCTCTCACGCATGTTCATTCATAATTTCAAGCTGTTAATCCTTTTATCGTCACATCTACCCAATAGTACAGCCACACACCTACATCGTCAACCTTGTGCTTTCCTGTTAAGTATGATTCTCTCTCTGTTTTTAGTACGTTCATGTTGCTGCTTTGCAGGCCCTCTGCCTCCCCATCATCCTCCAGTCTCAGCAGAATCACCAGCCGCCACCTGTATCTGCACTCCACGGGGAATTCATCTTGCTGCCGCTCAGGGCAGACACCTTTTCATTACAAACCTCCCCGCAGAATTCAAGTGTCAAGATTTCATTATCACACATCATCCGTAATAACAAAACAATTAACTTTTCTTCATTCGCTTGCCTCTCCTGATTGAAATACATAAAGCTAAATTGGCGTATGAGTATTTAAAAAGTCCAAATTGATCACCAGTGGACCGATCAACATCCTCCATATTCAGAATTAATTTATGTGAATACTGATCGGCAGGCTGGGTAATATATACTCATTAATAAATTACTATATTCATTCAAATAGGAGATCATTTGAGAGCACTTGGATCTTTTAAGAGAGAGGAGGGGACCCTTCATATGAAAGAAATCTGGGGGATATGAAAGGCAAAAAGAGATAAGAGAAAGAAAGATCCTGAGCTGTGTTTCATATAATGAATATGAATGTGAGAGAAAGAATAATTCAGAGAGGATGAAAAGGTTTCCCTCAGAATGAAGGGAGGGCACTGAACCCTCACAAACCCTCACAGATTTGCCTCATTAGGATGGAGAAGTGTCTCCAACGGTGACAAGTATTTCTGAGCCAGCGTGGTGAGGGAAGGAGGCGGAGCTCTAAAAATACCCCCGGTGCATTGGGGTATGAGAGAGGGCATGAGAGGGGGTGTGGACGGAGAGAAAGCCTCCTTTTAATCTCACTCTGAAAACTGCAGGAAGCAAAAGGAATGACAATCAATTATAGGCTCTAAAAACATACCAACAAAATAAAACACTGACTTAAGCAACTTAATCTTGTGCCCTCATTAACTAAATTAACCTCAAATAGATGGACGGCTCCACACCGACAGCATTTATTTTGAAAAACACTGACTTTGAAAACGAAAGCTCATAGGAAATTCCCCAGTGACGGAGAACGAGACGCGGGGCCAACACTTATTGACTTAACTCTAAAACACAGACACGTGCAGCTTCACACATGAGCGTACAGTACCACTCTAATCAGTCATACTCTCCTTCCTCTCATGCAGTGTGGTGACAGCCTCTGGAGATTAACGTTGGTCTCAATCTATATCTCTTCCTGTGTGTGTGTGTGTGTGTGTGTACCATTAGCGGTAATGGTCCCTGTGTGGCTGCACCAATCGCTGTGCATGCGTCGCCCAGTTAGGAGACTGGAAACACATAAATAAGATGGACATACATGCACTATGTAACAAACATGTCATCCTTAATGAAAAAACTGGTATGGAATCAATGGATTCCTTCCCTCAAAAGTCTAATAAACCTCATGGTGTAGGATATTCATAGCGGCCTGACCAACTATCTAAGTGTGGAGGCCGTCCTGCACCTTTACCTTTGTTAGCAGACATAAATTACTGATAGGGAGAGACGCAACCACACTGACGTCACTGTAGACTCTGAACAAATTATCCTGACAAGATAAAACCAGAGGGCAGAGATTAACCCGCAGGTAGATAAACACATGAATAATAATAATAAAATACTGTGGTGAATTCATAGATGTTTCTATGCAAATAAAAGACACTGTCAAACCAGATATGAGTATAAACATACAGAGCAAAAAGAGACAAGCGCAGATAACCCGTGGTTTAAATAAAGCCACTCGATTTTAATCTAGAATTGTAGTGTATGTCTCCATCACAAAGACGCTATTCTGGGTTTTTTTTTCTGAGAGGAGGGCGAGTCTCTAAAACCACCACTGTGCTCCAAAACAGGAAACTGCCGCTTGTCAGCTTGTCACAGAGAACTTCCTGTGACTCCACTGAGAACAAAGTGAAGCCACGACGCAGAGGACAAAGAAACAAACAAAGAATTGTATGTACCGTTTTAGGTTTGATACGTATGTGAGCCCAACAAGTGATTCATTCATTTACCGAGTGAATAAAATGACAACAGCTGATGTCCCTGATCGCACATCTAGACGGATTGGACTGAAGGCGCAGATGGACGGACGGAGGGCGAGAGAAATGGGGGAGACTGTAGCAGAGCAGATTAGATGCAGTTATTAGAGAAGAACCCACAAGATGACAGGGAGAGAGAGAGTTTAAAAATGAGCTAGAGGGCGGATGGAGGGAAATACATAAAGGCAGATTAATGTCCATCTTGATGCGTTCGGTTGCAGAGCGTCTGCCCTTGGTATTTGTCTGCAGGCACCAGCGTGGCCTTCATTAGCCGGCTTACACGTACGTGTGGTATGATGCATGACAGCGTATGTTTACATGGATGCGAGATGCTAAATACGGTATTACTAATTAAAGCATCTCAGAGTCACTGGTGGGTGTCGTCTTTGGTCCACTAATTAAGACCGACAGAAAATCAGAGAAAGGGAGAGATGGTGGCGAGAAAAGGCGAAGGAATAGAGGAGTGAGTCCTGGCAGAGGGGCAGCGCTGTCTTCCCTGCAGCCTTGTGTATTTGACAGCGGATGGACGACCGATGATTAATGGCGTAGTTTATTCCCGTGCCTCTCACCCCGGAGCGGGGGTTAGGAGGTGATTTACTGGGAATTGTGAGATGATGTATGGAACGTGCAAAAAGACTCTGCTATCAGGATTTAGTATTTCACACAAGGGGAGATGTGTTTTGAGGTTTATTTGTGCTTCAGAGACATTACTTCACCAGAACTCCCACAACAGGGTGCCAGCAGTGTGTGTGTGTGTGTGTGTGTGTGTGTGTGTGTGTGTGTGTGTGTGCAGAAAGTTGTTATCATGACATTAATACGTTATGATTGCTCCTGATTGGCTGGCAGGTGTCCAATATAACTGCATAGTCCCAATCAACCACACTGCTCTAAATCACTGCTCAAGGCCATTATGTGGCAGGTAACCATAGCAACTGTTGCTTTGTGCTCTGAACGAGTTAACCCTCGGATGAAACTGACCTAAATGTGGGTTAATCAGGCTACATACAATCCATAGCAATGGATGAGAACCTACACACAGTTGCACATGTGTGTGTGTGTGTGTGTGTGTGTGTGTGTGTGTGTGTGTGATGTTTGGGTCAAATAGGGAGCAGGAAACACTTCGTCATGACATTCTGTCAGCAGCTCAGCGGATGGGAATGATGTTCGGCTGAAAATGTGGTGAACGTTTACAGAAACTGCTCAGTCTGACTAGAAACCCCAGCCCTTGTGGCAAGTAGAGCTGCTCGTTTACACCTCAAACCTTTGAAGTCCGATGAACGAACACAAGTCAAAGAACACTTTTAAACACACACACACACAAACACACACAAGATGAAAATGTCATCTTGTCAGAGAGCTAACCACGATTTTAGCTGACAAACATCACAGCTGCATTCACTGAGGACAGGAGGACAACCAAAACCAAGAGCAGGCGGTTGGAGCCTTGACTTGAGTCCTGGACCTTCAGTGATGCTCACAAACAGGCACAATTTAGGATATCTATTCACGCGGCTGTATATGAATGTTAAGTGTGCATGTGGAGCTCAGAGCAGTAGCATGTCCTGTGGCTCCATCACAGTCAGGGTGGAGGTTTATCCACTCCCTGTGCTGTGGCAGAGTTCATGCTCATGCAGGCTAAAGTGGCTTAAAGCCGGCTAAATATGCTGATTTGAACCACAGGAGATGCTCGGGGCGTCTCTGACTCAAAACAACCCTCCCCAGCTGTGTACTCACGCCACTGGCTAATGCTGCTCCCTACGTCTGAAATAAACACACGCGCAGACACACAAAACTGCACACACACACATACATTAGACATGAATGTCGATGAAGGTGCAAGCTCTAAAACCATCCAGTATAACACGTCTCAACATTTTAAGAAAGTTAAAGCAGTAGAATTGTTTTTTTGCTGAGAGAAAGATGAGGAGATAAGGAGATCGACACCACTCTCTCATATCAGTCGGTTAGATATGATGCTGTGATGCAGGTTGACCCTCATCGAACTCTCAGCAAGAAAGCACATTTATACAAACATCACTCCTTTAAGAGTTGAGGCAACGCTTTGCTTCTATTCCTTTAAAAAACCTGTAGGTTATGTTAAAATGCTTTGTTTCTCTTGGATATAGAGGCAGATATTTTTGAGATATGTGGTCTGTGGTACATTCGATTTCTCTCTCGCACACAAACTATGTGTGAAATCAGAGTCTCTATATCGTACATTGGCATGAGTAATAAGAGAGCTGGAAAGCAGATATTTGTTGTGCCTCACTGTGTTTTACTAGAAGGCAGGTCTGTGCAAGTGTGTGTGTGTGTGTGCGTGTGTGTGTTTTGAGACTGAGAGATAGACGATGAGTCTTGATGGCGATCTACACACCGAGGTGAACTTGAAAGGGACACAAACTGTGTGGGCACCTGATTCTGCATCTCCTTCACGCACACGGGGGAAGACCGAATAAATGAGAGGGCAGCCGGCAGCATGAAGAACATACTGATGGAATACAAGAGTATTCTCATTACCTCAGCCAAGAACGAAGGGGAACACACACACACACACACACACACACACACACACACACACACAAGGCACACAAATCCCATGACTCCTCTGAAAAGTGGTCTGGAATGTCAAGTTTCCTGTTTATCTGCACACATACCACTCCAGAGTCTTATTGTGTGGAATCCTCAGTGAAGCCACAGCGGTGGTTTGGGAAACAGCGGGACCACACTGTTGTGAAGTCATAACCCCCTGAGCTCCGTCCATGTTAAGCCTCAGGTGTTTAGGAATTCAAAACGCAAGCACGTTTATGGTGAAAGAACAGAGGTACGTGTGCACCGTTGGGCCGGACGCTCTCAGCATTAAATGTGCCCACTGAACACCATCCATCCATCGTCTACCGCTTATCTGGTATTCAGGGTCACGGAGGGACCGATCCCAGCTGTCATTGGGAGAAGGCAGGGTTCACCTGGACAGGACGCCAGTCTATCACAGGGCCGACATGTAGAGACAGACAGGTAACCAGTCTATCACAGGGCTGACATGTAGAGACAGACAGGTAACCAGTCTATCACATGGCTGACATGTAGAGACAGACAGGTAACCAGTCTATCACAGGGCTGACATGTAGAGACAGACAGGTAACCAGTCTATCACATGGCTGACATGTAGAGACAGACAGGTAACCAGTCTATCACAGGGCTGACATGTAGAGACAGACAGGTAACCAGTCTATCACATGGCTGACATGTAGAGACAGACAGGTAACCAGTCTATCACAGGGCTGACATGTAGAGACAGACAGGTAACCAGTCTATCACAGGGCTGACATGTAGAGACAGACAGGTAACCAGTCTATCACATGGCTGACATGTAGAGACAGACAGGTAACCAGTCCATCACAGGGCTGACATGTAGAGACAGACAGGTAACCAGTCTATCACATGGCTGACATGTAGAGACAGACAGGTAACCAGTCTATCACAGGGCTGACATGTAGAGACAGACAGGTAACCAGTCCATCACAGGGCTGACATGTAGAGACAGACAGGTAACCAGTCTATCACATGGCTGACATGTAGAGACAGACAGGTAACCAGTCTATCACAGGGCTGACATGTAGAGACAGACAGGTAACCAGTCTATCACAGGGCTGACATGCAGAGACAGACAGGTAACCAGTCTATCACAGGGCTGACATGACAGACAGGTAACCAGTCTATCACAGGGCTGACATGTAGAGACAGACAGGTAACCAGTCCATCACAGGGCCGACATGTAGAGACAGACAGGTAACCAGTCTATCACAGGGCCGACATGTAGAGACAGACAGGTAACCAGTCTATCACAGGGCTGACATGTAGAGACAGACAGGTAACCAGTCTATCACAGGGCTGACATGTAGAGACAGACAGGTAACCAGTCTATCACAGGGCTGACATGTAGAGACAGACAGGTCCCCATCCTGCATGTCTTTGGACTGTGGGAGGAAGCTGGAGAACCCGGAGAGAACCCACACTTACACCGGAGAACATGCAAACTCCACACAGAAGGAACACAAGCCCAAACCCGGGAATCAAACCCGGGACCCTCTCGCTGCGAGGCACCACCGTGCAGCCCCCACTGAACATGAACAAGTCAAATACATAGTCAAGGAAATGCATGCTCCGATACACGGGATGCCGCGTGCAGCGTTCCTATCCTGCAACACTCCTCTTTGAAGTGCAGGCGGTGTTCTAGATGCAGGGCAGGGTTGTTTTTTTTAACGCCATGACACGCCAGAACTTCTCTGAACAAACAGAGTGTTTCTAAATTCTCTGTGTCAGGCCGACTGCAATGTCGTAACAGACGGACGACAGGCAAGAGCAGGCCTGTGTGTGTGTGTGTGTGTGTGGGCAAGGAAGTGAGGAACATTCGTATGTGTGTGTGTGTGTGTGTGTGTGTGTGTGTGTGTGTGTGTGTGTGTGTGTGTGGGCAAGGAAGTGAGGAACATTCGTATGTGTGTGTGTTTGTGTGTGTGTTTAAGGGAGTGAGGAACATTCGTATGTGTGTGTGTTTAGGTGAAAGTTATGTGTCATCTCCAACTGCTTATGACTTAATAGCAATATTGCAACATGAACCTTGTGAGGAAATTGGCCAACTGGCCAGCTTCCTGTCTTGCAGAGTGGGAGCCAATCAGACGCAGATGAAGCCATGTTTGAATAATCGTGTCTTTACAGGCAGTAGCTCTGCAGACAAGCAGCAACTAGAGATCGATATAAGACATTCCACGTGCCCAAGGCTCAAAACATGAGCGCACAAAGTCAGTGGATGAGTTTTTAAGTACTTGAAATGCCTTTCGAGGGGGAAATAACCACAGCAACTTTAACTGTTTGCTATCGGCGTCGGATGTTTTACGCAAATAAATTTGACATGTGAGTTCAGATCAGTGTAGGCAGTGGGGTTAATTGAACAGGGCATTCAACTGTGACCCACGTGGGGCGGAGGGAAGGCAATTTCTGAGACGACAGCAGGTGCTTTCACTTGTTAGTTCCTCCTCCTCTCCGGCTGATGGAGTGCTAACAAGTGACATTGCCTGGTGTAGTCTGTGAATGGATCAAAGCCTCCCCGGCACATATCAACCCTAGATGACACATGAGTGAAAAGCTCTGAAATGTAGTGTTTTTTTTTTAATGATTTGGAGATCAGTGAGGTCTCAGTCGAGGCATGGGGTCTAAATGTATCTAAATCCCTTCAACAGCATTGAAATGTGAGGGAGATGAGGTAGTTACACAGATGGAGAGGAAGCTGACAGGAAGCAAAGCAAAAGTATTAACTGTTTATTTCCAGGTAGTAGGCAGGTGTTAGGGGGGGCTGTGTTTAGGTATGTTTATTTGGTCACCACATCTATTTATGTACAACTCACTAGTGCTTTTAAACTGACTTTGTTTGATTTTATTTAATTCCATGGTATAGCATAACATTCATGTGTTTGCATGTAATTAAAGTAACCGTGATATCCTACTTTATCATCATCTCGATGGATTTATTGCACGTTCGTTGAGCTCTGTCATGGACGGGCAACAGTTTGCATGCATGTTTTATTTTACACTGTTTTTCCTCTTGTGTTTCTTAGCAAGATGCTCCGTGTCCCCCCCACCCTGCTAGAAACGACGGCCTACCTTGATCAGACTGCTGCGTCGAGGGATCGGTTTGGAGGCTGCATCTGAACCCGCGCTCTCCCACGTCGGGGACTCGCAGCCGGACTCGTGTTGGACCCTCCTCACGGTGTCTGACACGCTGCAGTTTCCGTTCGACACCGGCTCTCCTCGGTGCGTCTCCAGGCTCGCTCCGGCTCCTCCTGACGCAGCTTTCCAGCCAGCAACCGGTGGACCGACGGCGCTCTTGTTCTCTCCAAAATCAGCCATGGTGACACTTTTGTTGTTGTTGTTGTTGTCTTTTCTCGGTGATTCCTCAGATGCGTTGGACGCGGCGGGGCCCCGGACGCGACAGCGGTGGCCGCGGAATCAGGCGTGCCATCGTGTGAAGTCAGGCGATCGTGCGAAAAGAAAACTTCCCCCTCCTCTCTCTCTCTCTCTCTCTCTCTCTCTCTCTCTCTCTCTCTCTCTCTCGTAAGGTCTTCCTCCTGCACGCACGCGCACACGCGCGCGCACGCACTGACAGCAGGAGACAGCTGAGCGACAGCAGTGACCGACACCTTCCAGACGTCCGCCGCCGACACTCAACGCATCTCCGCGCTGGCTGCTGGATGTGCGCTTGCGTTCAGGAAATGCACATGCTGCTACGGAGGCTGAGTGCTCCTCCTCCGCCGCCGGCCAAATCTAAATCCTGTTCACGCCGCGCTACGGAACAACGCACACACACACACCGTGACGACGTCTCGCCTACATCCAAACCGGCTCCCGCTGTCCTCCCTGTCTGTCTCTCCGCCGCGCTCCGGTCTTCATCGCCGGGTTCGTGAGAGCTAATCAGGCCGTCATCGTCAGTCACCCCGCCCGTCAGACTGGTGGGCGGACGGAGCTTTACTTCTCTGCCTCAGGCAACCAAGTGTGGTTTTGGGTGCAACTGTTGACTACAGGGCTATACTTATCCTTGTTACAGTCCATTAATTAGATCAACTTTTTGGGTTGCCAGGTTGAGAAACCTCTCTGTAATTGATTTGAAAGTTTAGATTATTTAGTTTATACGACAGATTTATGCCCACTAAATACTTTTAACATCTACAAATGCATGCTTAACAGATTTCTGACAATTAAAACATTTAATCAATTAGCCTACGTTTAAACATTTGTAACTGCATACTTATGATGAAAACCTTTATTAGTCACTGATTCATATTTTGAATTTAAGTCCTGATAATTAAACCCTTCATTAAGGACTTATTAACATTTATTACTTCAAATCTGATCATCAAAATCCTCTTAACTATATTTGTAACTGCAGACTTAATAAAAAACTAAACTAAATGAATCACTTATTGACACTAATAACTGCAGACTTTATTAATTACTTGGCATGAAATCATGATCATCCTTCTGAGATATAAGTGATTGTCAAGGTATTGTTCCCAGTTTAGACTTGCACTCAAATTAGCATTCTTTTCTGCTGTGCACTTTAGAGACAGTCCTTTGGAGACCTGAAGACACAGTAGACCACCATCAACTGTCCCTCATATTCAATTGAAATCAAGGTCATGGATTTTCCTCAAGGATTCTGGGGGACATTGTGTTGCATTACTCAGTGATAGATGCCAAGATGCCTTCCTCAAGGGTAAACGCCAAATAAAATGAACAAATTCACCTCTATTTTTTGCCCAGAAGGTAACTAATAGAAGTACATTTCTCACAACAGAAAGTATACACAGAGAGCAGTGCATCCAGGTCCTTTAGGTATATTACTGTTCCCTGAACTGCAATGCTGCCATGACTCTGCAAGACAAACACCACGCTCTAAATTGCTGAAATGCTTTTGCTTGTTGAAACAGAGTTACGCCAATAGTTGCACAAATCAAGGTCTGTGCCACAATCACTGGGGAAAAAAACAATGTGTTGTGTGATTTATGTGATTATAGTTCACTCCATTTTCTGTGTAATTCCCCCTTAAGAAAACCCAGTTTCACATAGAGTTCATCGTTTAATGGAAACTTATCGGAAAAGACAGGATGTTTTTTAATTTCATTATCAGCTCAACATTAACATAATTTAGTGACTCCAATAAAAGCTGGCTGTCCTTGCCGAGATAACCGAAGTAGACATTTCTGTAATGTAATACTGAAGATGCAGAGGTCCCTCATAAAATGTTGGAGGACATCTGTGTCTTGTTCCCGTCTAGCAGGGCTCATTTTCATTAAAGGGAAATGGTCATCAAGCTTTCCAGGGTGCTTTTCTCTGGAGGACATTCACACATTAGCTTCTAAAGGCCTGAGGGGACTAGATAGGGGCCGCCGCACTGTTTTGAGATCCGGATTAAACCGGCGTGGGAATCAGACTGAAGTCCAAGGTCACCACTTTCGAGGTTCCCTTTTGTACAGGTGGGATGCTGGAGATGCACAACTAGCGTCGCATGACACAAGTGACGTCAGAAGCATTTGTCGGTTTGGAGCTGCAATACTTAATACATACATACATTAAATGCTGCAGTATTTTATGCACAATAAACTGAGGTGGCTTTTGATGCATCAGCTGAATTTAGATATCAGATCAATTACTTTTGAACCCACGACTACAGAGTGCATCAAGCAATGCTGACATCAACACATGCAGGCAGCATCACTCACCAATTATCTGCTCTACACTGATAGTCGAGTAACTATACCACTGGGGATTTAAAGGTAAGCACATTTCTTTCCCGGAAGTTTGGTTGAATTATAATTCCATCGGGATGATTTGCGGCATGGTGTGTTGTGCGGCCTGTGTGCAGAGAACAACATTAAATCTGTACGGAATTTCATAATGAAGGCATGAATCTGCTTGTCAGTACAGAAAATCCCGCTCCAAGCCAGACCTCAGTAAGTGATGGCGAGGCACACCGGCTTTACTCTTGATTTGCATACAAATATTAATCTCGACACTCTTCAGGGCGGGAGATGAGACATGTTTAGTGTTTCATTATGGAAGCACTCCTGCCCACACATTCTGGCATTGGTATTGTTTCACAATTAAGACCACATCTGCACTGTTTGGCTGCATGACTATACGAAGCCATATATAAAAGCTTCAAGACTTTATCTCACTGAGGATGAAGCAGACATTCTAATTGTGGGTTTGGACACATGTGGAATACTGATTTGACTTTGCTGCCATCTAGTGATTGCCATCAGAACACACTTCACTTCGGTTGTTTTGACATTGTTGTCTATATTATCAAGTAATACATCTTTGTAATAATCCACCTCCCATTCTGAAACAAAAGAACGATATACAAATAGGCAGCTCTTTTCATTATCTTTTACCAATCAAGTCCCTTTGAGTCAGTATAAAACACTGTAAATATAAAATAAGCACACAATATGTTTGTTGTGTAGCACAGAGGATATATTGTCAACCGAGGTTTAGTTTTAAACTTTAGGAGTAAATTGTTTTGTAGATTTTATCTCCATGTTATCTCTATGCACCAATCTATCGCATCACCTGACAACACGACACTTTAAACCTCTACATGTCTGTTTACACCTGTGCTACTCTGACATAAAAACACATACACTTTCTTTGGCATATACAGTTTTTTAATAGTAAAATATTTCCTAAGGTGATGCTAGTTCTTAGTCATCCAGCTGGCAGAGGCATGCCACACCACGGTTAACCCAGTGTTTCTGTGGCTTGTCAGAGGGCAGCGTGATGGACAGGACGTAGTTGGTGGAGTGTCCAGTGGTGGACAAGGTCCCTCTGCGGGCGCTGGTTTTGTAAACCGGACAAAAGTAGATGTTTTCATTTTTAAACTTGGCCATTTCTCCCGGTTTGAGCTTGATGATGGGTAAAGAGTCAAAGAGGATCTTGGGGAGGGACTCTCCAATAACCATCTTCTCTCTGTCCCAACGTGCTCCCTCCATGAAAAGGCCCTTAACATAGGCCCCATCCTCTGGCTTCTCATCCATATGGGTCTCCTCTTGGGTTACCTGAAAGAAAACTGAGCATGAATATCAACCCTATATATGCATATTAGGATTTGATTATCATGACTGAATATGACCGATAACACTGAGAAAGGTTAGAAAAAATTACATTACATGCCTCAAATTCAAAGCCAATGAAGTCTATGGGGATGGTGTACTTCCTGGCAAAATTTTGAGCCACGCCAGTAAGAAATGACTGGGTGAAGTAGAAGCCAGAGAGCCAGAAGACTGTCGGTGGGCCATTATCTATCCAATCCTGTTGAGACAGACATCCAAGAAAATGCATCGGTACTTTTATATATTTCTTAAAAATACACAATTTAATCCATTCTGTATACAGCCAGTGTTGCTTTACTATGATCCTAATATAATATATTCATTTTAAATATTATATTAATTCTGCTAATTCTAACAATTTTCCTGACTGTAAATATATACTATTGGACTTGAACCATTTAGTATGTGCTTCATTAATCTTACTAGTCATATTCTAATAAATTGCCATCACTCAAGGGCTGCCTGATTCACAACAATCATAATGCTTACTTGCAGGAACTGCAGCCGGGCTAAGAGATCAGTCACGTAGCTCCCCATTGGCTTGAGAGAGGGGTATGACTTGGCTGCCCACATAGCGGGCACCTTGCCCACGAGCATGCTGTTGAAGACACTCTCAAGTTCGGCAGACATGACGATCTGGCCCTTCAAAGCTTTGCAGATGTTTACCAAGCTGACGCGCACCACCTGAGTGAGTCTGTCAAGAGGGGAGATAAATGTCATCAATTACTAATTTTGAGTCTGATCAATGCATGTCCAACATGAATATTTAATTTCATAGCAGCACAAGTTGTTATTACCTGTTAAAACGGATTATTTCCTGCCTCAGAACAGTATTCATGGACTCCTCATACATGACTGGGTATTTATCCATCACAATTTGCATGTCAAAGTCTGCTGGCAGCTTGGACAGAATGTCCTCTGCAAGCTCATCTACTACTTCCTAAAACACAAAAAGGCAACAACACAAAGCATGAATATAAGTCATCAAGTTTGCATGTAGTGCATAAGCTGAGAGAGTCTGAGTGCTTCAGATAACAGACCTGCGGAGACTTAGCCCCGCCACCCGTCTGCCTGGGCAGAGTCAGCAGTACTCCATCCAGGAGCTGATTAGTCTCTTGATTATCCTTTGTGATGTCAGCGTTGCTATGAAGTCCAAACACACAGGGGTCGGCACAAATTGGAAGACTGCGAATGTAGTTAACATACACCTGGAATAAAGAAAGAAAAGAAGTAGTAAGTAAGTTTAATTTATCAGATAGGATGATTAAAGTACTTGAGTTACAGCAGCGATCTTCAACACGGTGCCCCCGAGGCCAGACATGATGACGTTTCATTAAAGTAACTCATTAATCCTCTACTGGGCAATCAGTGAAATGTGCTGCTGTTGTGTTTATTTGAAATGCAAAGCCTGTACTTCTTTAATTGACACACTCCTTCACATCACAGTATTGTCATTTCTATTTCCGTCTTTGTGCTTCCTGCTTTATTGTTACTTACCTCTCCTATCGTTTCAGAATTTCCACTTCCTGCCCATGTGTGTTTACCGCCAGTTTCCCTTTTCTGTCTCGCCCCTGATGTGCATTCTTTCTTGTCTGTTGTCTAGTGTTTTTAAATCTTGCCTGTTTTGCCTTGGACTGTGATTTCACCTCACCCTTGCATGCTTTGTTTACCAGGCTGACTGATCTCGGGCATACCGAGACTGTTTTACCTTACATCTCCATGCGTCTTGAGCCATGCTATTAAATCCTGTTTGTGCCCAGCATAATAATAACATACAATAACCTTTGATGTCATCAATAAATTGACTAGAGCTCAGACAGTACCTGATGCAGGCCATGAGCCGGGACATAATAAAGATCTCCCTCACACAGGTGGTAGCCCTCCTGCTCTATCAGGTCCCAACTGTAGTAGATGGACAGCAGGGACATCAGCAGACGCCTGTCTTTGTCATCTGTCACCCTGCCACCGTAGTTACACTCGCCTGAGAAGAAAAAGAGTTCATTAAAGCAAATACTGGACTTCCTGGCAGATTATTGTGATGTTTATTGAGATGTTTTATTGTATGCACATTTTATATCTGCAATATAATTAATGTCCTACTGTGTCAACAACTGTTGATTTTTCACCTGTAAGGTATGTGAGAGCCTCCAGTGGAACCTCATCATACTCATCCAGGAACATCTGGATCTGCCTCATACTGATCCTCAGGTCAGACTCATTAAACTCATAGGGAATATTCCAGCCTGAGACAAAACGGACAAAAGCAACAGGTTTTTTTTATACATAAATAAAAAATTATGACACAATAAAAAATTATGACACAATTACATATATTTAAAAATAAAAAACACTTTACAGAAATGATTAAAAAAAACAAGGGTCAAACAGAGGTCTCACCCAATGGTCCAAAGCTCCTCCTCTCCTGTACCACAGCATGGAAGAAGGTGAGACCAAACAAGAACTTCTGCCAAATGACCTGTTTCTTGGAGCTGTCAAAGAAATCAGGGTCAGAGATGGGGTGACTCAGGTAGGAGCGCAACAGGTTGGCTCTTATTCCTTTAGGAGGCTCATTAGTCATCTTCAGCCCATTCTGCAAGATACTGACTGGGAACTTGTCAGATGGGTAACTGGTTAACCACAACCTGGGGAGAAGAAAAAAAACTCTTTATCGTCTTCTCCATGCAAGACCATGTTTAAGTTAAACTCACAGAGTAGCGTAGCGTTACCTAAAGTTAGAGTGTGTGTTCTCTGGGGTGATGTTTTCCTCACAGATCCTGTCCAGAGCAGGCATCCAGCTGGTGGCCAAGTGGCAGTTCTGCAGCACCACCCAGGTACCCTCTTTGATGGCCTTTTCAATCATCTGAGCTGCTATGGGTCCTTGTCCCTGTCCGAGAGAAATGGTTTGGGTCTTACTTCCCCCCATTTCTAGGTCATCAGCAAACTTCAGCAGACCTGAAGAAAGAAAACAATACTGTATTACAGACTAAAGCACAGGTCACTTCTGATCCAAAGGTCACAATGCTTTGATCACCTGCAGTTGGATCAGATCCTGGTGACAACACAAAGATGAGGGGAGAGCAGCAGTTGGAGTCTTTGTAACTCCCTGCCAGGTCGAACGTGGGTGGTTCAATATAAGCCTGTCCTATGTTATCCACTATGAAATCCTGCACTGCTGGAACCATCTTATCTGGCCTGAAGCACCTGATTACTACCATTCTGTCCATCCCCACTACCCGACTCCACTGGTCAGGTAACTGGTCCTTATGGGGCTTTCCTGAATCATAGAGCTTCTTCCATTTTGAGACATTGTCTTGGACATGATCGAAGAAACCACCTAGGTTTTGTAGTTTGGATGCTCTGACGATTTCAGACCACGATTTGTCAGACAGCCACTCTGGAGCAGGGTTGGGGTAAGGGTTATCCAAAGCAATGCCACCCGTTAAAAGGAAGCGCCAGACTTGGTCGTCCACCTGGCCTTGACCCTGCATGATGCCTACAGTGAGCAACAGCGAGAAAAGCAGCTTGTCCTTTTCAAAAAGCGAGCGGCACACATTGTTGTAGATGCAGAGGGTAAAGTGCTCGACAATGTTGTTGATCCTTTCCACTACTTCATCGCTCTTCAAGCTCTGGGCTATGGAATACAGGTAGAGATTGATGAACCAGGTTAGGGAGTATTGGTACATAGGCTCGATGTTGGCCAATTCTGAGATACAGAAGAACAAAATGGAGGAATGCTCAGCCACAGGACGGTAACCCATGCGTGTGTCATCAATCTCTTTCTCGGTCACACTGGCAATTTTTTGTTTCTCCGAGATCTCCTCAGAGAGTATTTTGGAGGACGACAGGATATGGATGGCGGTCTCATTCTCTAGGATGTTGCCCTCAGAGGAGGAAAGCACTTGTAAGATCTTATCCTCAATTTCCTTCAGCTGCTTGTTGTTGGCAGCACTCTCCAGAATGAGCTGGTTCTTCTTCTCTTCCAGGTCAGGCTTCTCTTTGGCTGCCACAAGCCCTAAAAGTTGGTCCTGTAGGCCTTGTGGTGTTATCATGAAGTTCAACAGACAGACTTTGACAGCCACCTCTGGGAGGTAGTGAGGGTTTCGCAGTCCAGTGGTCATGTAGAACAAAAAGTCTTTAGAATATTCCACAATATTCTCCCCTATTTTCATGTACTCCACGCCCTGTTGTTTGAAGGTCTGCTTCAGCAACACAGGTTCAAGTACTGGGTCAAGTTCCTCTCCGATGTTCTCCAAAAGAACTGGGGTTCCAAACTGGATGCAGTTCTCCAAGGTTCTCACATAGTTTCCATCAGACAGTTTGATGGCAGAGAGTTTATTCGCCTTCTCCATGTTCTTGATCCACTTGTTGGCTTGACCTTGAGGGTCAATCATTAAGGGCCACCGACGGGAGTTAAACACGATGATACCATTGTCTGTGGAGAAAGAGTCCACTGGCAGTCCAGCGATCTGCCATGCCCTGATGGCCACCTGGTTACCCAGAGTGTTGCTGAGGGTTAAGTCCTCAGAGCAGGGGATCTTCTTCTCCTGGCAAAGGACATGCCACTGCTCCTGGCACTCTATACGGTAGTCTACTGTAAATGCCCCAAGGTAAGACACAGTTCCCGAAGAGAGGAGTATGTCACCTGTCAGGTTGGTGTATCTGTAGAAAGGGAACATAATACCAATCTGATAAATATCACATTTCACTCTTAATTCTTCACTAACTGTGAAGAATGATAAACCATACATTCATATTTTTGATATACCTAATCCCTAGTAGCTTTGCAGCTTCTGTCCATCTGTCCTTCTCCCCACCCAGTCCTCCAATCAGCTTCTCTGCCCTGATCAGCTTCTGAGAACATAATTCAATGTTGTTCTCAAGGTCTTCCTTCTTGTTAATCATGGAATCCAGGTCATCATTCAGGCTCTGCAATCTGTCCTCCACTTTTTTCAGCTCAGCTCTTTTCACGTTCAACATTTCCATTTGAACATCCAGCTCATCCTCAGCCAGCTTTAGACTCGCCTTCTTGGGGGCGACCACCTTGGCTACACGCTCATATACTTCCATTGCTCGCACCCATTTACAGAGACCCTCACATGCTGAGGATACATTTTTAATGATACTGGGCTGGAACTCGGGGTTGTCGACAAACTTGTCTCTGATTTTCTTGATATACGGGGCAGGAATGTTGTCTCTGTCATAGGCTTTGAGGCTTTCCAAAAACTTAAGGTCTCCAAGGAGCTTCTTTGAGGGGCCCCAGAAGTCCTCAATCATCTTTCCTGCAACATATTCATTTGAAAATGTAATGTTATTATCAGATTTTATATTAAGCTGAATATTCAAAATTACATTATAAACCTTTGTCAATGAGAAAAAACATACAAATAATTATTTCAAAGTAATCTTACCTGAGCCACTAGGATCAGGTTTTCTCTCAGGTTTGATGCCCTTCATAACACAGATGGACTCCATGACTAGTTTTACTAGACCTGGTGGGTTCTGCATAGCCTTAACTAATGTAATGTCTGAAGGTTTTAATGTGTCTAAGGCTGACAGGGCAGCTTCCAATGCAGGCATAGCTTCTGCCAATTTTTCCTCACACTCATCCTGAAAGAGGAACAATCAGTGTCAAAATATGCAAATACATGCAGGCAAAAATACTGTACTTCTTAAAAAGAACTGGAAAATATATGTTAGAAAAAATATTTGAACACTACCTAAACTATGTACATTTTGCACTGACAAAATATGTCATTGCTCCTGAAATATATGTATACCTTAATGGCTTGGGCTGCTGCTGCTGCTTCGTTAGCCACTTTCTCATCAGCAGACACAAGTTCTTTCTTAGCGTCCACCTCCACCGTTTCCCCCTCTATCTTAACCATCATCTTATCTGTTTCAGCTGAAGTCTTAATGAGCTCTGGCTGCAAGGCTGTCAGCTCCTCCTGCATCACTGACACCTGTGAACATAGTATAATGTGTCAAAACCATTCATTTGGTGAGAGAAACCAGGTCAAAATCAAGGGAACATTATTTGACTGGGTGTATCACCTGAGACGCAGCAAACTCCAGTTTCTGGAGACCAACAATATAGCGGCTCCTCGCAGAATCCACTTCGTTTCTCTTGACAGTGAGCAGAGTCTTGAAGGTCAGGATGAGTTCAAGGTAGGAGGTTGGTGTGACATAGTTGTGTCTCCTCAATCTGGAGAAATACCTGTCAGACATCTCTCCGACACTTGTTTGGAAGGTTTTGCACATCTCCACCACCCTGACATCACAGAAGGGGAAAAACAATGTGGGCATACCACTGCCACATGCCACTCTTAAGCAGCAGCAATGAGTACTAGTTTTTTCATCCTTTCTATGACCTTACTCCATTCTGATCTCACTGTCCATTTCCACATCCTCTAGGAACTTGAGGGCCACCATCTCCAGAGCATCATTTGGCCATGCGTGAAACCAGTCGATGGTGCAGCAGTTGATAAGGGAGGGGAACATCCTAAGACGGTTCCTAAATGCATCACCGATAGGACTCATGGCTGTTGAATACAATCATTTACAGTTACTTAATAAGACATCAATCAAAGAAAAAGAAAATAAAAAGGACACGTAGCGGTGCCTACCAAGCACAATGTGAAGGTTAGCTTTCACCCGGTCTATGAAGAAGTTGTACATTGAGAGCGGAGAGGCATCAAGCTTTTTGCTCTCAAGCCGGGCGATTCCCTGCACTTTCTCTATGATGTCAGCACGTTCATCAGCAGCGAAGAGGTTCGGCACATCACCAGTGTTAAGCAGCATGTCGATGTCTTCTAACATGGCCTCATCCTTAATTTGGCTGTCATTGAACAGGAACACCAGTCTCTTTCCTTCGATGCCTGCTTTAAGCATGATCCGCTTCAGATCATCACGCCACTCTGACAAGCTGTAGTTCTTGGTCAACTCAATCTGGAACAGGATGTAATCATTGATGAAGGTGCTCAGCTTAGTGGCGCTCTGACGCCCTGAACCGCCAATGCCGACGAGCAGAAGGTGGCCGTTGTCTTGTTTCAGCACACGGCAGATACGGGAAACGTGCTCAATGGCGAATTTGAACATTACAAGGGACATTGGTGCCTTGCTGCAGTTGTTATACTCATCCAGGCAGAACTCCATCACTTCTTGTAAGGCACACAAGTCTGTGATTTCATCATAGGCCTTAACATCAGAATCAGGCTTTGCATAGTCACCGAAAAACAAGTTACGGATGCTGTCATCCGCTACCTTGCCATCTGGAATTAGGTGGCTCAGGAGCTAGACAACAATAGGAGAGATTTTTTTATTGATCTAATAGTTTGGTTAAACTGATCATTTTGCAATGGGCTTTTTATCCACAGTCACATTTGTTCATTATGATTTCAAACTGATTTTTCAGAGAGTGTGCGCACTAATCAAATATGTACCTTGTCCACAGTCTGCTTAAAGAAGTTTGAGGTTCTCTCCTTGACGATGCCAAAGAATATCTCCTTGTCCTCGTTGTCAATGAGTCGGTCATAGAAAACACGATAGACCTCATGGATCCACAGGCGGATCAGTTTGTCTCCATCCTATCATAAACAACCATCACACATGAAGAAGAGATACATCAATTCAGAACAATTAACTTAAGCATTTCATTATTGTCTCCCCTCTCACCTGCAAGTGTGTATGTTGAGCCAAGAGCACACCACGTATCACTCTGGCAAAGTCCCGCAGATTGAAAATGTAGTGCGACTTAGACGGGGTGGGGAGGAAGCTGTCAATGGCGTCCTTATAGACTGCCATGGTGGCTTGGACCATGATCTTTCCAAGCCTTGGACATAAGACAAAATACAGTAAATCTTTATGGAAAGGACAATTCAAAATCATTCTATCACTGTTTGACATCCTAATACATATTTGACAAGTTACCTGTAGAAAGAAGCGTCAAAGCCCTTGCTGAAGTGCCAGTCAACAATGGAGCTGAATATCTTAGTCAGTGTTTCGTCATCAAAGGAATCAATTGTGATGATATTCAAGTGGCGGGTGAAGCGGCCTAGAATTTCAAACATGTCAATTTCCGCTGCTGTTTGCATCGATGAAATTACTTATATCAACTCAATAATTATGATATAATTAACATACCTGTAATGTCGTTTTTCCCACCACCAGGAGGCCCCATTGCAGACATAAACAGCACGTCCACTATGTTTAGTCTGGAGGTGTCCTTCTTGTCATACCAGTGATGATGGTCAATCCACTGCCTTAACAGCTCAATTGGGGGCTGGGCACCATACATTTCTTTAGCTGGCATGTTTAGATCATCTATGTAAAAGACATAACAATTATAATAAATGTGTACATGAAAAGTTAATGACTATTAACAGTGGAAATATGCTGCATGAGTGTCTATCTTTACCAACATAGACGATACATTTCTTTCCCACAGGAGGTCCAAACACGCCCTTCCTTCTTCGGTCCAGCTTGGCCATGATGATGTCTTGGGTCTGATTTGCTGAGGTTCGGGCAGAGAAGTTGATACAGTTCGGTGTGTACAGCTCTTTAGGCAGGTTTACCAAGAAGCTTTTGTTGATGACAGATTTTCCAGTGCCAGTTGGCCCAACAAACAGCATGGGTATTTCATGTGCCAGGTAGGTACGCAGGAAAAAAAGCTGACGTGTTGTTTCCATAGTTGGGATGATGAGGTCTGACACCTGTAAAGGATAAGCAGAACTTCAGCAAACAACATTCACAGTGGGATCTTTGGCAGCAGTAACCTTGGTGGCATAAACACACTCACATTGGCTCCAACAGGAATTTCTTCATGTGTGATTGAATCGGTCCATATATACCACTGTCCTTGTCCATCCTTATGAAAGTAGTAATCATAAACAGTACCTGCAAAACAAGTAAACGTCATGCATTACTAACATAAAAAAAACTGTAAAAAATGGTTTTTATTTGGTATAGTAACTTCACTCGTAAAACAATTCTGTGACCTCTCTCAGGGAAAACTTTTTTGAGCTTGATACTCTTTGGCCGAGGGTGGTCATCGTCCATGCCCATGATCAGCTTGCGGTAGAAGACATCAAACTTCTTACGACTATCCCCGCTGATGGTCCCACCCACAGTCCATACAACGGCGAATAGGAACAGACTCTGCAGCCACGCGGTTATCTGCTGGCTGGACATCTGGGTGCCATTGGCTCCTGACGCAGAAATTTCATCTGGGTAAAGACGGGAAGGTTAACGCTGACAAACAAGTTCAAATGTAAACATGTACAAATGATCACTTAAATGTGATTCTTACTAACCCATTAGGCAGGTGTACAACTTCATTAGACTGTAGGCCAAGTGAATGGGAGATGTTTGAACCACAAAGTGACACTCCCTGTCTATAAAGTTCAGACAGGGTTCAACTAGCCAATCAAACAGGCCCACTATCTGTGGGTCAAAAGATCAAATAAGCAGGTATAAGACACATCATATGACATCTTAAAGGACATGAAAATAACAACATCTAGCCATCAATGAGCTAGTTAAGACGAGCATGTTTGCATCTCACCAGTCCCCTATGTTCAGTGCTCAGGGTCTCAGGCAGTGAGTTCATATAGGAATCTCTGAGAGGAGACCAGCCCAGTTGCTGAGGTTCCATGTAGATCATACCACACCTTCAGGCAGATGGTTACATTAAAAAACACAACACAGTAGATTTAGTGTGCTTTCAATGAAACTGTGAAGTGCTGGTGCATCTTCTGACTGTTACTTACCTACTGACAGTAGCCGGAGAGGCTTGCTCCAGGTCAGCAGTTTCAAAGATCAGACTCATCTTGCTACTCATCTGGATGATTTCACCACTCATTAGACAAAGCTAGTAGAGCAAACAAGACAGGGGTGTCTTCTTTAAAGGTTGTAAATCAAAGGTGAATTTCTGCACCAACGCTCATTATTACTCATACAGCAGTTGCTGATATAGCATGTGGATCAAAATGCTTCAATGAATGTAAAGCCTGACCAATCACGTGCCAGCATTCAACAGCAGCAGTATACAAAATAAATAAATAAATACAGTGAGGATAGCATCAAAGTGGCCAGTACCTTCTTGTTATCATCCAGCACAGTATTCATGTTCTCGATCCAAACAGCATCAATGGGCCCATCAAAGATGATCCACTGTCGGTTTTCTGAGGTGGAGATCGCCTGATCCCTGTAGGAGGTGGCCAGCACACCATCAGACCACTCATGGCTGACTGGATCAAAGCAGCCATACAGCTGGCCCATGGTGATGGCTTTGGGGTTAATGATGCAGTAATTCACAGCAAACTCCTCCATCAACTTGGCTAAAAAATTGGAATGAGAGGGAATAAACTCTTATGAAGAACAACTGCATATAATTAAAAGAACAGAAGCATATCTTTGGTATTGGCATGCAGGATTTAAAAACATCATGGAAACTAGAAGATAAATATCAAGCGAAATACTTACCTTTATGAAGGTCTCTGAGGGCAGCAGCAAGAACTTTATATGCAGAAGTCTTCCCTCCTAGAGGGTCTCCTACTATCATGAAGCCATGACGTACCAACATCATCTCATACACCTTTACATGAAAACAAATCAAATTCTGAGTACATTTATGTATTACTAGGTAACAGCTTTGGTCCATGTTTACTTCCTGTCATCTTAATTCAATCACATAAACTGCAACAGGAAATAAAGTGGCCAAAGTAAGTATTACAAAGCATTAGTCCTTCTTGGTACCTGAATTATTTTTCCAATGAACCATGGGACAGGCTGGAGGTTGAGCTTAGTGATGTTGTCATTAAGAGCCTTCAGGAGAAGATCGTAGTCTGGTTTTGGAAGGACCACGCCAGGGAATAAATCAGAGATGATACCCTGGGGACAGCAGAGGGAGAATTGAATAATTAGTAAGCAGATTGCTGCATACATAGAAAAATAACCCCACTTGCAATTACAATTTAGTACAAAGTGTGTCACCCGAAACAGTGGCACATCCTGTGATAGAAACTTGGCCATGTTCACATCCATCAGCGCTCGAAGCAACAGCACACTCTCGTTCTCCTCAGGGTACTTCAGCTTCAGATTCCCCGCTGCAGTCAGCACAGACTTCACCGCTCGCATACCGTAATCATAGTGGTGTTGGGAAGACAGCTGCTCGGAGCACAGGCGGTAGGTGGCCACGATCTTTTGGGCCAGACTAAAATTTGAGATGGATGAGCCTTGGTGAATGAATCAACTTGGAAAAAATTGTACTTGCTAATAATATTTTTTCATACCTGCGAGATTCAATGAAGCCCATGGAGTATAATGAGATTTCTCCAATGAGACCATAGTCTGGCACCATCATAGCCACGGTACGGAAAAGAGCCTACAGACAAGAGCGACAGGTTCTCTCCAGATTATCCAGTTCTAGCATCTTTTACTACACTGCACTTTTCCCATTTCTTCTAATCGTCAGATTCTGCTCTGTTCAATAACGTTTGAGACTAAGCTGCAGCACTGTAGTTTCCTCACTGTACCTTTAGGTTGTCAGGGAGTTCGGCCCTGCCAGCATAACCAGGGTTCATGGTGATGAACACAGAGCAGGTTGGGTTGAGTGACAGCTCTGTCTCCTCAAACAGGAAGGTCTTCAAATTCTTGGCAATCGCTTGTTGTATGCAGAGGATTTGCTGAGCCACCACAGAAAGCACCTCCACCTGTGACACACACACACACACAAATACATAAGTCATAAATGAATACGCATTTACGTAACTGCTTAAAGCAGACACAATCATAGAAATGCACAAATAGCGATATATAATATTTATCATCAGATCATCAAAATCAGTATCATCTCGATTAAGGTATGACTTGTAGCATTAAATTCACTTGCAAACTTACAAATTTCACATTTTTACAGGCTAAAAATCTCAAGTAGGAGTGTTAACTACAAAATAGCTCGTTCAAACGGCAAACAACGTACGTGTCTGCCATCTTATTGCTTAGATACAAAGCAGGCATGTGGGGTTGTTCTTTGCAAATGATCTAAATTTAACTAGGTTTCTGTTGTGGAGGAAAATAGATTTTGTTGCGCAAACTTGACTCCAAATCTATAATTTAACTCTTAACCCGATTCTTTATATAAGAGGCAAACAGCATTTAAGTTTATCATTAACATTTTAACAATAAAACCAAAATGACAACACTAAACCTAATTTTGATGGACTATTTGTTTCCATGAAACGTGGGCTACTATTTAGGGTATTTGAGTTATTTGATTTCACAGATTCTTTTGACAAATGTACTTATTGTAAGTCACTTTGGACAAAAGCGTCTGCTAAATGACCTAAATGTAAATGTAAATTTGACCAGCATAACAAAGGTTGTGTGTTCACCTCAATACGATTGAACTCATCAAAGCAGGCCCAAGCTCCAGACTGTGCCAGTCCTTTGAAGAACTTACTCATGGCCTTGTAGTCCAACCCATCGGAGCAGTTGAATACCACACACTAAGATGAGATGAGATAAAAAACCTTATTCATGTTGAAAATCATGTGAAATAACAGCTTTAATGTCGGTTTTACGAAAAAAAACACAGAAATAAAATGCAGATCAGGGTTTTTTACTGGAAACCATTTTGCTGTACCTGTTTTGCCAAAGCTTTTGCCAGATCTTTTGTGGTCTCAGTCTTGCCAGTTCCTGCAGGACCCTCAGGAGCTCCCCCCAAGTTCAACTTCAAAGCCCCCATTAGAGTTCTGATGTAGTACAAAGTAATTTCACCAAATAATACAATCAAAGAAAGTCACATCTTTAGACATTTGAACAACTTCAGATGTTACAGTATGTTTGAATAACATTTTTGGCATGATGTTGTATTTTGAAGCTCTCCATCCATAGCCAAGAATAAGAGATCAAATAGACTGTGAATTACCTGTAGCAGCGGTCAGTAAGCGGTGTAATAACAAGACGGGGGGAATTGCCCAGATATTCATAGCCATATTTCAAGCAGGTGGTGATCATGCGCAGCATCACTTCTCCATCCTCCCAGAAGTAACGCAGCTGAGAAATCCATGCAAAGTCATTCAGTGAGGAGACGCGGTCCTCTGCCAGTCTTGTCACAACATCTCGAGCTAGCAGAGAAAAGAAAAAGCATGAGATTTTCTGCAAGCTTAATTTAGTCAAGAGCATATTTTATCCTGTTAAAAAGAACAGTTATATTACCGTGAACATCTATAACAGTAAGAGCACCAAGGGTCATCCTTGCCCCTCCTGGCAGCTTCCCACGCACCAGCTCCACAATGTCAGCTATCTGAGCGTTGCATTTCTCCACATAGGCCTTTAGTTTGAAAATCAGTCAACAGGTTAGACTACTGTGTAATCATTATGTAAGAAGTTGTCTTTCTTTGTGGAAGTTAGCAGTGGATTTACAGGCAGTGAGTTGGTCTGGATGGCTTCAGATACTTCAGTAGTCCAAAAAATGGAGGAGGCACAAATAACAACTTGGCCAGGCCACTGCAACACCCACTTCTTCCTGGGCAACTACAGCAAAAAGATAACATATTAGGGGAGAGAGAAGGATTTATACTGCTTACGCTTATCTGAACCTGCATAAATTGTAATGAATTTCATTTTTTTAATTCATTTTTGCATCCCACATGTTAATACTGCGCCAAAGGACTGATGGATGGTTAAATAAAACTAATCCTGAAACCCAGTCCCCAGTATATCCTTGATAGCCTACATATACTGCCAGTCAAGTTCATCACACACACAATACCTCCGAATACTGCATCAATCCTTCATGGATGACATGTCGAACACTCTTGAGCATTAGGTTTTCCACCTGCAGCAGCCACTTCTCTACCATACCCTAAAAATCAAATGGGAACAGTCCACCTCATAAGTAAAATTTGAAAAGAATTCAAAGACTATAAAATCAATATCAATTTAATGTAAAAATATTTATGATACAGCTCCGACACAATGTATGAAAACACTCTCTGTTCTATACCTTGGCTTGAGCTGGATAGATCTTATCTGTGAAGGTCACAGTCTCCTTCTCAGAGCTCATCATGCCAGTGATCTCCATGTTCGCAGTGAACTCCAATTTGGCGATGCCCTCAAAGCACTTTTTCAGGTGGGGCTGCACACACAGTGGGTCTTTGGTCTGTGAGAGGATCTCGAGCAACTCGTCGTTGGACAGGAAGAAGAACCTAGAAATAAGATGTTGAAGAGAGATGAAACAAAAAAAATCTCTTGTATGTCATATGTATGTTCTGTAATGTCTGTAGTTGAACTTGTGTTCTCCTTGGTGAGTTGATATTTAATGTTTGAGGAGTAATTTGGTGTACAGGTGTAATTCAACTGTACTATAAGGGCTAGTGCTAGTGGTCAAAACCTTGGGAAATAGAGCCTCTTCTTTTCTAGGTAGGTATTGAGGCCTTTTTGGATGTCATCTAGAAAAACATTGGACTTCTGTAGCCGTCCCAGCATGTTGGGCTGATCTGTAGCCACCAGCACACGTGTATCCTTAACCTGGGTCAGTGAAATCACAAAGTGGCAATGAAGTGAAGCAAAGGGCATGAGACTTAAACAAGTGCTTGTCTTTCAAGAGAATGTTACCGTTTCAGTGATGATGTCCTTCCAGTGGCTGTCCACGATGGCAAACTTGCGTCCCTCCTCAGGCATCTGGGCAATGATGTCCTCAGAGCTGAAGATGGGTTCAAGGTAGAGCCACGTAGACTGACACTTCAACATGGAGTCTAGGATGTCCTGCATACTCTGCAGCTTGTCCTCCCAGTGCTAGATAGAAAAAGTAATGGCAAGAGTAAGAAAATTAAAGCAATCAAAAGCTACTGTTGTGTCTCATAGTTTCTTAGTTTACAAATTACTACAAAAGCCAGCCTCATACTAGAGAAATTAATGATTATAAACAAGTAGCGACAAAAGGAAAATAAGATAACAGAGTTCATAGACATATTTTTGGATTCAGAAATCTACTGTGTAGCGAGCATATTGTCTTGTACTCCTAAAACAGTTTTTCCATGCGTTTTATGGTAATTTTATGGCAAATCTACTTCCACTGCTGTATAATGTGGCACAGCTGAGGTTGTTTTTATGCAGAACAGGCAATTTTCTTACTTGTTCTGGCATGAAATTGTGCTTGAATTTCCATCTGCTCAGGCCACCTCATCGCAGACACAGTGTGGCTTTAGTTGGCAGAGATGCACACAAACTTCCAAAACTACACTAACTAATTTTATGTATGATGGCTCTGTGACTTCATCTATATTTTTTAAAAGCCTAAAGGGGATCAAGAGTGACTTGTGGTGCCATGTCTTACCTTACATTCAGTCTCCATTGGCTTAATGAAAGGTGAACCTCGCATGGTCTGCGTCTTAATAATGTGGTCATCAAGAAGCACTTGGATGTCATCCACTGCTGACACAATACTGGTACCCTATGATGAAATATTAAATGTATTTAATAAAAGACATGTCAATGTTTTGCACGGAAATTCTGGGCAATTTGAAATATTTCAATATTAAAGATGTTACAATGACAGTCCACTTGTGATATGTCGATTGTGAAAGCGTGGGATTGTATGTGTTTGACGTACTGTATCTCTGTAGGACATGAAAGAGAATCGGAGCTCGGCCCATTCACTTTTCATCTTCTCCATGGATTTTTCCAGAGAGTACTCCTTACTCGCCGATGCTCCAATCTCTTCCAACCTAGGGCAGAGGTGAAACAAATCCATCACCTCCTTATCACAATGAATATTTGTGGGTCATTTTTTCTTACAAGCCATGTCATTTCTCTTAAAAAGGTCCAGTGTGGGCAATTTAGGGGATTTATTCATCCAAATGTAATATAATATTTATAACTATATTTTCATTAGTGTATAATCACCTGAAACTAATGTGTTTTAGCCTTTCCTATCTACATAGGGAGTGGGTCCTCTGCACAGAGTCTGCCATGTTTCTACAGTAGCTCAAAATGGAAATCTGAAGGCCACTGCTTCGAAAGGAAGGACTGAGCAGAGTAGCTATTGAATTGGTTGCAATGTGTAACCTAATCAGTAGATTCCACCAAATCCCACACACTTCTCCTACCACACAGTCCCATTAATGTTGCTCTCTGCAAGTATTATGACATGTTGTAATATCAGTAAAGTGTCTTACTTCTCAGAGAACTTGGAAAGTCCCAGGTCCAACATGTTCAGCAGTGAGCTACTCACATCTGGTTTAACAGCAAAGCCCACAATGCAGCTAATCTGTAGATAGACAGGTGGTGTAAATTATTCACATCACTATTCGCTTCATGGCGCATAAGAGCCGCAGCACATTTAGTCTCCGCTAATTGAATCTGACAGTGGATTTCTATCACATGATCTAATGAAACTAAAACATTAATTCAGCTGACTGTCTCCCAGTGGCGGTCTTTGATGCCGGGGTTACAGATGGTCGTCAGGATGGGTAGGTGCTCCTTGAACTCCTTTATCTTGCTCTTTAAGCTTTTGGCCACCCCACAAGGCCCAGGAAGGTTTGAAAAGGACTTAGTCAATTTATGCATGGTCCTCCACATTACGTCCAGCTCATTAGAGATGTTCTCAGCATCCAGGTGAAGGAAAGGACCTAGGAGTTAAATCATCAATGTGAACACAGCTGTGCACTTGCTCTGTGCCATTTATTATTTGTGCATTTTTTTTTAAAATGCAGTACAGTAGCTGTGAGAAACTAAAAATGTATTTTCCCTGTGTGAGTCACCTACCATTCATCCACTCTTCTGACATACTCTGAAAGTTAAGTGCTGTGGTCCAGAGCTGTTCAAATGGCTGCTTGTCAGCTATCAGAGTTTGAAGCATCGGGAACTGGCTTTGTTCCTTCTCCAGCAGAGCCTGCTCATTGTTGATATCCTGCAGAATTGACATTGGTTAAGATTTGCCAGCTAACATGTTCTATGTTTTGCTCGAGTATCCATGCTTTGAAATTAAAAGGATAACCACATGTATATTTGTGGGATCAGTAACATGTCTTACCTCTAGTTCAGTGACAGCAGCCTCCAGGTTGGCAGTGATTTGAGTGAGATTTTCCACATTTTTCATCATCTCCTCGATGTTCATCACTTTCTTCTTCTTAAAGGTCTGTATCTCCTTGTCCACATCCTGCAGCCTCTGATCAAATTCTAATATCCTGATATAATCAAATGAAGGTATAGCAGTTGGCACATTTTTTTAAGCATTAAGCAAGAAGTTGGGAATCTTAAAGCAGTTTTTCTTATAGATGTAATTGACTTGACTACTGTTGGAGGGATGCAAGAAAATCGACAGTAAAAAACATGGACATAATGTGTGTGTGACATCACACATAGGTCTTGAAAGAGATGCTTTGAAATCTAAATTTGAATTTACAGCAGTCCTTGGAACCAAACAATTCTCCTGTGGGACCCATGAGAATGGGTTGGGTCGTTGGCGAAGCTGAGGAGGGACCAAGTGGAAAACACCACATTCAGCTGTGGTGGTTGACAGATCAAGTGTGAAAAGTGTTTATTAACCTTTCTTCGAGGGAGTCCTCTGCCTGTTCTTTCACTGTGGTCAGACGCATCTTTCCGTTTTCAAGCTCAGTCAGAATCTGATTGGGCCATCGGAAAACCCGGGAGTTCAGCCTCAAGTCATCAGCTAGAGGAGGAAGGAAAAAAATACCCCTCAAAAAGATTGATAGAATTTATTCCAACATTGGTACATGTGGAGAGGGCTTAGGTTGAGCTACAAAATAAAGGAAAAATTATTTTAAAAAAGAATCTCTAGTGCTATTTTTGTACATGTTACTTTCAACGATAATTGCAAATACCGCGAGAGGGTTCACATACAGGGTAGAGTGGCATAGTCCACGAGGAAGCTGAGGCGGTATGTTGCCTCATTAATCTCATCCATCAGCTTGTGAATAGTGACATCACTGGCCTTTTTAATGTACTTGTTGAGAGACACCAACTCCTCTGTGGTTTCTGGTGTGCCTCTGACGGTCTCAGTAATTTCTTCATACTTCTGGCAGATCCTGGGAAAGAACGATAGCTTGTGGTTTTCATTCTCATTTTTAATATTTAAGTAAACATAACTGATTTGCGGTTTAAACTTAACAAAGAAAATACATTTGATGTTGAATCAATCTAAAACTTTCTGCTGTTCGAGTTAGAAAAATGTAAAAAGGCTGAGCAATTCCTCTGACCCCTTGTTAAGCGCTCGATTCTTCTCCACTTCAAACATGATGATCTCGTCTTTCAGTCTCTCAGCACGGTCACACAGGTCATCATTGAGCTTTCCAGCATACAGACAAAACATGGACAGAGGCACCGTGACATGCAGTGAGGCCACCTCCTTCCGCAAGTGATTCATGCTCTCAATTTTCTGAGGATTGAAAAAAGGACAGAGGTATAATACACTAGGCCAGTTGAAAATGTAAATGTTCAGATGGAAAGGTTTGATTACCTTTCTTAATCCTTCTAGTGAGTGTTTTTCCTTGAGAAAAGCTGAGATCTCTTGCTTTGCTGTATGATCCAGGAGCTTGAGGTAATTCTGATATACATTCAAATACCTGTGGAATGAGATGTAGTATCAACAGCTTTACACTTGCTGGTACATCATAATAAATGAAAGGCATATATTCAGCTGATGTGTAGTTACTTCTTAGGTCCCACGATGTTCTTGTGAAAAACATCTTTAGCTTTGTTGATTAGGTTTGTAACCAGCGACTCATCAGGACTGACAGTGCGTAGGTACAAGTTC
Source organism: Eutrigla gurnardus (assembly GCF_963514095.1). Taxonomy (NCBI): domain Eukaryota; kingdom Metazoa; phylum Chordata; class Actinopteri; order Perciformes; family Triglidae; genus Eutrigla; species Eutrigla gurnardus. The sequence continues at coordinate 10,168,070 of NC_139928.1, read as the reverse complement.
TTTATATCCGGAAACAGGTTACATTCCACCTGGCCAAAGCATTTCAGTTGCAGATTAACATGTTTGTTGTATAAAAACAGAAACAGCATTATGTATTATGTAATGGAAAATAGATGGTAATTAGATAACCAAATCTTGTGTTGCTAAGGGAATACTGTACCCTTGGAAGCTTCTCAGCACTCTTGATGATTTCCATGAAGGCTCGGTGGATGAGCTCCCAACATTCCTGAAAGCTCGGACTAAAGTCAATGTGAGGCTCATCCACTTGTAACTTAACCAGCAGCACCTGAGACTGGACATACTTCATTTCATCAAACACCTGCCCAAAGTCATTGCCAGTCTGAAGAGCAGAGAACACACTATGAGTACATTTGGGGGCTCCTCTTTCACAATTCCAACTGCTATTATAAGGCATTCAGGATAAAAGGGAACAACATACCTCATGAACAGTGAAGAATTGTAACAGGTCCTGTAATGATTCTACAACCAAGCTTCGGAGCTGCAATGACATGAGAGCAGCCATACAGCTGAAGAACTCCTTGACACTACCTGGAACCACCTTGTCACTCTGGGGTATGAGGGGCAACCACAGGTCCTCAATGGTGTCAAAGAGTGAAGCACACTGAGGCAGCCACCTGAAAGAAGAGAGTTCACTTCTAGCCATTTGTTTATTATCAAAGCATGAGAAGAATTGAAACATCAAATTGGTACAAAATATACCCGTTATGTGGATACAGGAATATACAGAAATGTGGGTTTTTTTTTCTGTTTAAAAGAGATTTCTTCTTTTTTTCCCACAAAAGTTCACAAATCCAGTTGAAATGTCTAGACTGTATATTCATTTCACGTCACATAACACTAGTGGTCATAAATCTCCCCTCTGCTGAAATCATAATCCACTTCCAAGAGCATGTGAGATAATAAAATACCTGCAGCGCTTCCTGCACAGTTTTCTGTTTCAAATGGTGTTGACAGAATAAAAGTTCTACTGACTACCACTAGTTACTGCTGTTATTATATCTTTAATTTATTCCCTGGTGCTTGTTACCAATTTCACAATCCTATGAATACCCATAATGTCCTCTGGATCCATTATGGCTGGCATGGGAGACTGAGACAATGCAGAAGAATTATGGAATCTAAATTGGTGCAAATTACGAACATGGAAATAAACAAAGAGACCAGTCACAGACTTAAACAGACTCTAGTTTCTACAAATTACAGTGGCTCATATTTTAGTAATGCAGCCAACCATCTTACAGGGCTGCTACATGGTCCAGCAGGTTACACAACAGACACACAACAATGGATACAATGGAATTCTAAAGTGAGGCAGTGTGTTAAGGAATCCCTTGAAAGGCAGCCTGACATGGGTCTGACAAAGTGGTAATATGAGACGGCACCTACAACAGGATTAGCTGTCTTGGTTGTGAACACTGTAGAGCTACAAGCTAATGAGAGTTAACACTACAATGATTGACTACACACTATCGTCTCACTGAAGGACTAGCTGTTTTGACACAGTCTGGCAAATTGGCAGTACTCACTTTTGGACGAGTTCATCTCTTGTGGTTTGGCACTGTCTCTGGACAAACTCTTCGAACTCAGATGGCAAGAATGGGAGACTGGTAGTGAAAAGGTCCTCCAGTCGAACAAATCTCAAGGATGAGAAGCTGAAACAAGATTTGATTTGATTTATTTTACTTTGCATGTATTACATTTGTTTGCAAATAAAAATACATTACAAAATATATGATATGAACAAAAAGACACATATGCATACATATTCAGATACACTTGTGCGGGAGAAGTCAGAAGCTACAAAGACAACTACAAAGCCTTTTGAAAGATGGGGAGGATGAAGAACGTGTACATTTGGATTACACAAAACAGCTCCTCTGTATCTAGATAAACACTGTTGCCACATTACTGGCATATAAATGAAGATGATGTTCAGACTCTGGCATGCAAATGAGTAAGTAAAATATAATCTAACCATCACTGAATGGGCTTTACAGTACACTTCTGTATTACCTGTTTAGCCAGACATCCTGCAGCAGGACCATGATATGACTGGTAGTAAACAGATGTTGGCCTTGCCATGTTTGGACCTCCTTGTAACTAGCTGCCCAGGGCACTGGTGCACGGATAACTCTCCTGGGAAAGGGCTCGGGGACGCTGGATATGGACAGTCTCTGACGCTCAGATGGGTCCATCAGAATGTAGTTCACTGACAAGGAACAACATGGAAGACAAAGTACAACAAACAGATTGACCAAATGTTATGTTAAATGCAAGGGGGCATTTAATCTCAGTGGATATGATAAATTAATTAAAGGCAGCAACTAGATTGGCTGGCTTTTCAAACCCATATGGTCAAATGTATGAAAGAAAACAAATGCTGTGTTTAATGATGCAACAAATGTGCTAACAGATGTACGAATAGTAGCAGACATAAAGAAAAGCTGAAGCGGAGTTCTGTGCTTGTTTTGGTCACACTGTCTATAAAATCAACGTATAAAATCAAGTGACACTGGCTTATGCTTAGAGTGTCTAATTAAAGTTATACTGTCATTGACAAATGTTTCATACCTATGCTCTCCTTGAGGCTGAAGTAATAATCTTTTTGGACCTCTTCTTTCATGTTTTCCCTCATGATATGGAGGTATTTACTACTATCTTCTGTCACAGGAGGCAGGAGGCGCATGATGTTCATCATCTGCTGGTGTGGCTGGGGTGCCAGCGCAGAGTTAGGGACTCCAGTGGTAATGTAGTATATATACCTCTGAGTGAGAAAAAGAGAGCAACAATGTGTCAGTAAAACGAGACTCAAGGATTATAATTAGTAACTGACACGTTAATTGAATGAATTGCTACTTACTTCCAGGTCTCTCTCGTTAGGCTCTGTCTGCATGGCCCTCATCTTCTCCTCTTGGCTGTACATTATGTCCAGCTGTTCTTTGGGACTTGTAGGTCGGCTGCTGGGAGTGTGAAGTCTTCTTGAGCTAGGCTTTGGCCGAGGTGAGAGTGAAGCATGAGAGGATGCTTCCCTGTGGAAGCACAAAACAATCAGATCAAGTGCTTTAATAAAAAGAACATATTAAATGATAAGGTCCTGCAGAAATATGCTGCTTTATTGCTTTAAGAGCATAATAACCTTCTTCTCTGCGTTCTTGCTCGTCTCCTTCCAGGTGATGCTAAAAGTCTGATTAAGATGAAAATCCATTCTGAGACATTTCCAGAGCAGTGTTCATATCTTAAATTATAATCTGATAAAAATTAAAGAACACTCCAGTTGCAGACAGGCTTCTCTTAAGTCAGACATCAGGGTTTGATATTAAATGAACATGAAAGGATACATGGGCCTGCTGATTTTGCCAAGGATTGGTGGATTGTGTGTCTTCTATGCTTGAGATTATTAATCTTACATTCCTGGGCCCGGGGACTGTAGTTATTTCCAATAGACTCACTGGGAGTGCGGTGGTGACATTGCTCTTTAAAAGGAGCTGCTAGTGTCAAACCATTAGTCCGGAGGATGGGTGGGTGAAGACTGCGCCTCAAGACTACCTGTGGGGTAAAATGACAACTTGACTGGTATGGTGGCATATGGTAGCACAAAGGTGTTTAACTTGGGAAATATCTCAGCAAAACTGGTTTATCTAAATAATTTACAATACAGTGACTGATTTTCTTACTTGATACAGTTCTGACGGTTCTGCATTACAAGTCCCAGGCCAAGGTGGGGGAACAGAATTTTCTCTAATCTGACTCATATTGTAGATAGAGTCATCCTCCATCTATAGATCAGATTATGATGAGTCAGATGAGTGCATACTTTTCACATGCAAAATAAAGATAGACTATTCGAATCGGATCATAGATCTAGCTAGAGACAGCTTTACATCGGCATCAAATGCAGCATCAAATCTAAAGTCTATTGAGTAAAATAAAAGTATTTAGCTACACGAGGGTGACTTCACTATGAAAATGTAATCAACGGTTAGCCAAACATTTAAGCTAGGTGTACGTCACCTGTTTCAGCCGTTCCATCTCGTTCGGCTTTCTGACAGTGAAAAGAAGAAAAAAAGAATACAATCAACTTGAATGTATCAATGACACAGACGTTTCATCAGTAATACTTAACAGTTCAAAAGTGTTAACAAACGCGGTTGTAGCCTACCGTTAATGTCAGTTCATCGGCAGCTCTATAACGTAACGCCAAATAACGGCAGGATTGCATACATAAGCTTGTGTCCGTTAACAGCAAAAGCCCTCAGAGTTTGGAAGTGGACTATTCTATCACTTGTCTAAAGTGGGCAGCACTCGACAAAACTACTTTAAGCTAACAGTGGATGGGTTTTCGCCCTGTCAAAGCCATCACATTGCTGTAAACTGAAAGTGTTGAGCTCATCCGGAAACGTCTCCATAGTAACCAGATCAGAAAAGCTCAACTGAGTGGTGGGCGGGGTTTCCTGATACCGGTCGACCGTGTACAGTTGTGTGTCATATGGTCACAACAAAAATTGTCACGACACATACTGTGGTACAACTACATGTGTTAAAAAGTAATATTCAATTAAAAGAAAACGAGGCGCTGGGTGGGTTTAGTGGGTTGTACTATTAGTTCACCTGGAAGCTTCACTACTCAGTCTTGTAATTTCCCTTCTGCTGGTAGCAACACTTAATATTTTGCTTTACGGCTGCATTCATTCTCCGTGCTGTTTTTATGCGTCCCACTTTTCCACAATTCTGACAACCAAGTGGTTGTCTCCGCCACACCGGTTACACTTCTTTGTGTCAGGCTTGCTGTGTCCATTTGGCATGTTCTTCATGCTACGTAGGTCCACAATGTCTCAGCTGTTGAGCGCCTTTTCAAAACGAAATCCGTCCTCCCGCAGCAGCTGAATCCTGTCATGTGTGCCACAAACTAAGCGGTCCCTCTGCATCAGTCAGTGTCACCATAATTACAATCATGAGAAAGCTTCCTCAGTTCAGCCAGTCACTCACGCTCTCATCGGGCTACTAATCCCTTGTAGTGAACATCCAATGTTGCATTATTTCACTCTTTTGGTTTTGGCTTTCCCTCTCCAAGCTAGCAGCACTTTCGTTAGCAATATAGCCTAGCCTCTCACACGCTGGCCAGCACGACAATTGTTAGCATGGCTTAGGCTTTTCTCCTCGTCGCCATACGCGATATCAGTTATCAGTCTTGGGGCCTTCAGCTTCAGTTCTACTGGCTTTATTGCAGAACATTTTATTAACTTTACAAACTAAGCGATGTGCCTCTCTCTGATTACACATACTTCTTCGCGCTGCCTGAACACGTGACCTTGCTTCACTAGAGCACAAGAACCCCCTGCTGGCTCCAGAGTGCAATTACATTAAACATCCAAACAAGTTCCTCAAACGTCACTGTGAACTTAAACTTTAGCAACAATATCAGAAAATGCACTCTATGCATATAGGTTTTAGGTTATGATTTATCGAAAAATAGAGGACTCAATAGAGATAGGGGCAATAGATAGCAAGGAGAATATAAACCTCCCTCAGGAAAAGTTTTCACTCGTCCTAATGTACAGGACATCGATGTGTCTTTTATCAACGTTTTTGTGATACATTTAATTTGGTAAAGATAAAACGATCAGAGTTTAAAGCGATCTAGTTGATTTTGTTTTACTTTAGGTAAGTTATCTATCTAACGTTTGATAGGAAGTCAGGTTAGTCATGTGGACAGGGCGTGGTTTTGTTTGATGCAGGTGGCTGTTGTCGGGCGGGAAGAAGCATCGTAGCTCGCTTTGAAGTACCTGTCTTGCTAATTTATTAATTTTAATTATTTTAGATATGGTAAGTTTTAGCGACAATTGCATGTACGTAACAATGTACTGTCAGCACTAGCCGCTCAATCGCTGTGTTTAATTTAGGGCATTTTGTTGACTTAGCGATCATCATGCTAGCTAAGTACGTCAGTACGCTAGCATCAGTGTTAGCAAACTTGCTAATTAGCGACCATCGCCTTGAAATCAGAAAAGGCGCACTAGCTGCTGGTAGCTAACATTAGCCGGGCCTAACTGAGCTAAGCCGTATTTAATATAAGATAGCAACAACGAACTTTAACGCTATTTGATTGGCTTTGTTGTTGCTCCACCACCGTCGGAGAGATCAAGGTTTGCTTGTTGGAGTCAATTTGATTTATTCCGTTTAACGTTAACATTCATCATAACAATGTAAACTACCACTAGATTATTTCCCTGCCGTTATTGTCGATGCTCTGTCGAACTGCGTCGTATGGCGATTATGCTAGTTAGCCTGAGGTGGGAAGCATTTTGCTATGGGGGATAGTGGTTCGTCAATAATTCTTTTTCGACAAGGCAGCATAAATCGTCAACATCAGAAATTGTTGACACATCTGGAGCCAAATAGCATCGATGGTTATAATCGTGTGGCTGATGTTAGAGCTAAAACAATACACGGTTAATTTGGTTTTAGAAAATGATTTAATATCTTGACCCACATTCCGTGGTTAAGTTAGCTAACGTTAATCAGACTTCGAAATCACAAGCCCCATGACGATGTAGATGTTTGTACTTTGCCATGAATATAAGTTGAAGTGTTGACTCTGGAGGAAAAAGTATGAATTTACAGGTTGTGTGGTATTTTTTAACATGCAGCTCAATAACTCGACCGTTGTTTTATTGTAAGGATATCCACAAGCCCAGGAGCGGCAGCCAGACTCCACCTTCCCTTAAGCTGTCAAATGGCTACATTCTACCTGAGGGCAAACTGACTGCCAACGCCCTCTTTGTTGGGGGCATTGACATGAAGGTAAGAACAGAATTTAGAAAGAATAGCTCTCCTGCCTGCTTGCACCCTGCACATTTCAAGAAATATACTGCCCAATACATGCAGCTTAATGTTAAAATAAGAGAGGGTAGCCTTGGAAATACAACTATATCTGGTGTAACCACATTGTAAACGAGTGCTCTGCTTTGCTTTTCTTCAACAATACATAATGGAGTTAAGATAGTCAAGTACAGAAACTAAAATCCCGTTTTTCTCTTTGAAATTAATTTTGATCGTCAGGTGGATGAAAAAGAAATGCAGGACTTCTTTGGAAGATATGGTGCTGTTAAGGAAATAAAAATCATCACATACCGTGGAGGGATCTCCAAAGGGTGAGTCATGCTGTTTGGAGACGCATAGATGTAGATGCCAAATATTTTACAGCACTGGGTGCCTTTTTTAAATTGGCACGTTTGCTACAGTGATACATGGAAATGCATATCATTACATTTTCAATGTGTGGTTATTGGATGTATTGTTTTCCCACGAAGGGATTAGAAGAGACGAAGGAAATGAACAACTATGCTTTTGTGTTTTATTTATTATTCAGTGAGGAACTAATAATAATAATAATGGTAATAACTTCAATTTATATAGCGCCTTTCAAGGAACCCAATGAAGCTTTACACACAATGAAGCAATACAGAAATTGAGTAATTTCCTCCATTAAGACTGTTCTTTGTATTTGTCAGTTAATTTGTGCAGAAGTGTGTGGGTGTAGGGTACTGAAGGGTTTGTTTGCATATCAGTTTTATGAATATTCATTATCTTATTTTATATATTGGTTTGAGATCAAATTAGTTTTTTTCATATTTATTTATATTGGGTGTTGCTATATACAGTAGTCATTGTGTTTTTGTGTGTGTTGGTTTGTGTGTTCTTAGGTACGGATTTGTGTACTTCAGTGAAGATGTCAACATTCAGTCAATCATTGAGGTGAGTGCATGTCTGACAGTGGGAGTGCCGTTCTATTATTTTTCATCTCCTAAGTGAGAGTAATATTTCCTGTTGTTTTTTTTAAAACATAGCAACAGATCAGTTTTAAGGGCCGCAAACTCAAGCTGGGCCCTGCCATCATGAAAGAAAGGAGCTCTCGTATGTATTTAAGCACTCTTCAGAAGAAATCAGTTTGACATTCTGTTGGCAGTCGAAATATGAGATCTTGCCACCAAATGTATTTTTGAACTGTTGCTGCATGTTTTTCTTCATCTAGGGTCCATGCCATCCCGTCTGGTTGGCCCGGCTCCCTGGATGAGCCCCACTCAGTACTTCTACTGCGCCTGCTGCTCACCCATGGGAGGGGGTATGGCACAACCGTCGCCGATCCTCAATGGAGGCAGCCCCTACAATCAGGTAACACACAGCCGAGATGTCAGCCATGTCATTTCAGGTGGCAGGCAGATTTAATTATAAAAGGAAAAGTTGTCAAGCCAAGTAAACACACAGTGTACCAACTGTCTAAAACATTTTATTGTTGTACTGCAATCCTTGCAAGGAAACTTACACAATATATATTTTAACATCTGCTTAGTACCGTTTGCTACATAAATATCCTTCTCCGTGCTGTGGTTTCTGCCTTTCTTTGCAGCCGTACCCATACTCCAACTTTGGAGGGGTCATGATCCCACAGATGCCAATGAACTACGCACAGAATGCCTACGCCTACCAGGTACACACACATACACACTTCTTTTTATTTATTCATTCATTTTTTTGAAAAGCTTTTAACTAATGTTGCATTTTTAAGCAGCTGTTTTTATGCTTGTTTTATTTTATGCTCCTGATTTTTCTCTCTAGCACTTTGTGATTTTCAAATGAAAAGTGCGTTATAAATCAATTGTAGTATTATTATTATGATACTAAGTAGTCAACAGCATACCAGGCAGAGTCTCCTCGGCATTGCATCTATTCTCCTGCATATGAAATGGACAGTTCAGCTTAGCTTGGATCCACCTGTCCCTGCCTGCCCCTCACACACATGGTGGTGTGCCACCATTATCGTTGAGTAAAGCCTGGGTTTGTCTGTTGCCCTTTGTTTCACCACCAACCCATCTCCCCCCCACGCACAGTACGCTCCACCTTACTGGATGGAGGACAGGAGGACTCGGCCTGTCAATCAGGTGAATACATTTATTAGGAATAGCAGTAGATGCCAGGATAGTTGAGTTCCCAAGCATTGCAGATGACTTCTAATTTGAGAACATTGTGAGGTCAATGGGATGAACCCATTGATGGTGACTTTCAAAATCCACTGGATTCATTGTAACATTTCATTTGTTCATTTTTTTTATTTATCTATTTTCATTTGTGTTTTTGGAAACAAATTGTCTTCAAACTTCAATGTTCCTACAGGCCACTAGGTGGGGTTCTCTGGCCAGTGTTTGCATCTTGAAGAATGGACTGTGCACAAACAATGAGTTCCTATAATTGTTCTGAACTTGTGTTGTTTTCTCTTGAGATCCTGTTTTATTGCAGCTGTTTTGTGTGGTTTGGCCATCTCTGATTGTTCTCACAACATTTTTTGTAATATTATGTTAATGTCTGTTTCCAGAACTTTGTAGACTGTGGAGTCCAGACTATGATGACTGTGCTGTAGTCGACGGTTACTGAGGTAATAAACGTGGCTGCTTTCCTCCTTGTTTAACTGCAGCACAATCGTTCTTTATGGTTACACAAATTTGGTACCATAGTTTTTGTAGAAACACAGCCTCAAAGGTGAGCTTTCATACTGTGACGTGTTTCTGAGTGAAACAGGCGAGGCAGGCAGGGCATAATGCTGGGATAAATTTGATTTGATCATTTGAAAGATTAGCTCATGACCTTCTCCAGTTCTATGCACTGCCCAAGTTGCAGATTGATTACGATGTTATTGGTTGGGAGCAGCTGATGAAAGCATGGGTCATATTTTGTTTTACAGGGAGAAAAGGATATTTGATTTAGATATAAAAGTATGAGGAAATTGATTTTTTTTTTTGTTGGCATATATTATTAAATTGGTGCTCAGTATGACCGGGTATGTGATCTAAAGGGTTTTTTTTTAAAAAGCATTTTTCATTTCAGCTCGACTTTAAAATAGACTAATCCTGATTTGAGTGTGTAATCGAAGGAAGTGTTGTGAACTTGTGCTTTATCCTCTGCTCCCTAAGATGCACGCTACAGTGGCTACAGTGAGTCAACATGCAGACGGGATGACATCTTGATGTTCTGGATGGCTGGAAGTAGCCCAACGCTTCTCAGCGTTTCCTGAATGCCCTCTTCTCCTCTCCCCTCCCATTTTAACACCAGACTGCAGGAGCTGTCCACTTTAAACTGTATTAGTTTTTCTTTTGTTAGTCATGTCGAAGAAAAAAAAAAGTGGAAAAGGCTTTTAAGCTCACCCTCTGTGCCTATTTATATTTTATGTGTTATTTGCTTTTGGAATGTTTTTTTTGTGTTTGTTTGGTTTGGGCTATTTTAGCAACTGCATGGGCTCTCTGTACTATCTATAAGTAAATATTTCTTGACAGCACTCCTCTGATTTAAGACATTTCATTAACTCGGTCATTTCATTCATTTCAAGCACTCCCATTTATTTTGTGTTCTATTCTTATTCTTAATTGGGTGTGGATTGATGCAGTATATGAACAGCAATTTTTGTCACAATATAGATGTCATCAGTGTCCCCGATTTCTTGCCTTAGTCAACTACTCAAGTTTTCACAGCGCAAGTTACGGTACACTGATCACTGTTCCTTTTCTAAACCATCCCATCCTGTAACTGGCGGTTTCTCAAATGATTCACACACAAGAACAATCACGGTGTCATTTTATTTAGATTTTTTTTCCCATAACTTGTCAATCAACTTGTATTTGGAAGGAAAACCGGTGGAAAGCAGTTTTAATCCACTTTCAGAATGGACATGATTTAAAATAAGGTGGTCAATAAGTTTCTTTGGTGAGAACAAAAAAAAGTTCACTGTACATGGTTCACTTTATACTGGTTGTCTGGGTTTTAATCTAGTCGCAGTTTGCACAAAATATTTTACAGTCATGTCAACAATGAGGCTTTTATATTTATATATTATTTTTTGGTAAGTGCACTTTGTTTTTACCTCACCTTTATACACTAAAAGAAAAGCTTTGTATAGATGGAGATGCACATTTGATATTTGGTCCACGTCACGCTTTTTCTTTCTATAGTTATATTGGGGCATTGAACTCAGCGTCTCCTGTGTGAAGACATCTGATTGCATTAATACAATTGTTTTGTTCAGAGAGCCTGGACACTGCACTGTTTGGTTAAATGTTCGTGTTTTGCAGGGTTTGGATGTTTATGTTTGGAATAAAATAAAAATATTGTATCCTTAAGGTTGTGGGTTTCTTTCTTTTTTTGCCACTGGTTGTGTAATTTTAGAAATCTATATTTGAAAACCTGGTTGGTGATGATGTTGCCTTCCTTTTCCAGCTCCAGAAGCCTGTTCGTGACTGCTGGTCTGCATTCAGGGTTGGATCCCCCTTCTTCCCTGGCAACAAGCCCATCATCTCTTGGTCACAGAGCGTTTTGTTTTTGTCACAGTCTGGTGGTGTGACTGGAGCTCCCCAGGGTGCCCCGTCCAGCCCATGACCACCCATTAGCCCCGCCCACCTACACCCCAGTCAGACGTTTCTGAATTATGGATAAGTCTGGATAGCTTCTTATGAAATATGAATTCTCCAAACGAGGGCCTTTTCTAAAACGCAAACACCTTGATGACCTCGATGGGAGCTCCTCATCCACGTGACTTACGCACTGAACCAAAACACTGACTATCTGAAAACAGTGAAAGTAGCTCACCTCTATGGTACTTTTCAATCCTCACTTGTCTAAGTAATATACCATTATATTATGGTTATTAATTTACAGCCCACTTTATGTCTCATAATGTTTCCCAAAGTGTTTGAAAGCAGCGAGTGGGAAACGACGGGGGGAGGCGGAGGGAGGGGGAGTGCAAAGCGCCCTCTCTCTCCCTCTCCTCCTCACACATGCTGGTGACGGAGAGGTAGGACGGAGGGTTTATCGGGAGACCATTCTTGTAGTTTCTGGGCGATTCGTGTTTTTGTCCCCCGTTGGATCGCAGCGTCTGACGTGATGTGTGTCTCATTCCAGCAGCCGTGACGGGGACAGACAGCGGAGACACCAAGAGACCGGAGGGGGGGGACACGCATCGACGGACTCAAGTGCGCGGAAGCGTTCAGTCCAGCAGAGCCGACACTTCGCGTCCTGGACGACTTGATTGGTGAGTGCAACTATTGGCATAAATAAATAATAATAATTAATTGATATTTAGCCTATTATTGACAACATGAGCGACGGGAACTAAATATTTCCAAATAACTTGTCTCTTGTTTTTTCACTGTGGAATTAGATTTCACATTTATTTTGTATTATTATTATTTTTTTAAAGCCCTTTAAAATAAAGGTCTGGCCAGGAGTCATAGAGAAGTCTTGGTAAACCTTTCAAAATAAAACTCTTGACAGAGATAAATCCTCTCGGTTTAGACGTTCAGCCGCTCGTTTGATTTGTGTGATGGTGTGTGCCATTTGTTATCCGCAGCGGAACGGAATGAATAAGCTCTCTGCTCACTGTCACACAGGTTGAAGTGAACTCAAGATATGCGTGACGGAGTAAATGTCTCGAGCGCAGATGCGAGGGGGGGGGGGATGGAGCGTGTGTGCGCGCGCGTGTCAGGAGGAGAGAGACTGTGCATAAGCGACCTGTCATGTATCATTTCCGTTCACTAACCCACCGGCGTTAACGGGCGCGACCAGCTAGCCACGTGTTGTGCGCGCGCGCCCGCGCGTGCGTGCGGAGAGGTCGAGGTTGAACGCTTCAAAGAGGGAAAACCAGAAACATGTAATTTCAAGCAAGGCTGCACCGACAAAATGCAAGGGGGCATCAATTAGATACATGGCTATGAACGGGTGCTCACCATATAGCTTGGAAATCTATTGAAGCACTTGAAAAAGCACTCATTAGTCGTGAGTGACATCCAGTTTATCACACAGGCAGTGGTGTAGAAGTCCTCAGGTACTCTTAGTCCTCAAATGTTAAATGATGGATTCAAGTACCTTAAGAGCCTACCTCAGGGTATAAATTGATGCCCCAGTCCAAACAGCCATCCTTTGTTGGTAAACTGTTCTTTTTTTTTAAAGAAAATAGACCGTGCAAGGAGCTGCACGAGCGCCCAACATCACTGTCATAATTTGTTTTCATCCTCCTCACGCAGCCTCATTAAAGCACCTTTTGAGGTGACTACTTTGTTGCTTGCGGGGAATCACACCTCTTGACATGCTCCCAGTCTGCCCTGCGTCTGTCTTCCTCCCCTTTTCTGTCTGTCTGTCTCTCCTCTCTTTCTCCTCATTCTGTCCTCCCCCCCCTCCCCCTCCTTCATCAGCATCTTTGCATAGAAACTGAGTGGAGCTCCAACCCAGTGGGAGGGAAGTCCACTCCCCAGGATGCAGTCTGTCACCTCTAATTTTGAAATTGAGCGAAACACACCCAATGTAGCATGATAAGGATGTATTAACAATAATGCAACTGTGTTATCTGCATGTTTTTTTTCTGTCCAACAATCTTGCAAATATAAAAAGTGACTTAATTTGCAGTCAAAATGCTGATAGGCTAAAAATGCCCTGTGCTTAGACAGTGCACTCACAGTAGAAATGATGGCTTCCAATCAGGCTGAAAAAGTCTTGTAATAAAGAAACTGAAGGAAAGCAATGAAGGAAATACATGTAAAATGCTCGCTGTAAATCAGTTCAGTGCATCAGATGAAAAATGAACACAACCATACTCTATTATTTGCAGCAAACCCATCAGTCTTCCTCAGGTTACACACAGTAGGTCAACAATGATGTGAAATGTAGGGGCTGGCTTAGAATAACCCACTGCATTCACCCGGTTTTGTTTTTTCGTTAACATCAGACATGAAAGTGCTTCTGCACTTATTTTCTCTGACCTCCACAGACAGACTATTCTGCTGAACGCCACACTTCTTCTTCCATTGTGCTCCAGAGTGGCATTTTCTCCGCTAAGCCCAATTATTGGGTCACTTGAATCATGATCACAGAAAATTGTACTGGGAGAAGAGCTGGGGTTTTAAATTGGCCAGTGTGGGCCGGTCATTGGCTTACTGCAGATGTATCTGTGTAAATAGTGACTGATAAATATCAAGAAATTGCAGTACAGGTAATTTAGAAACATTATTGCTTACATTTGTTCCTGTAGCTAGACAGCACAGTACTTCATTATGATGAATGGGATTTTATTATATATGTATCATCTACAGTGTATGTGTCATTGAAGTATTCAGAGGGAAGAGAATAAAAATGTGAATTCTGGCCTCCCCAATGGTTCTATCTATATTTACTGTTAGCTCTCCCTCTGCAGCGGATGAATGCTGCCTCTTAGAAAGCAGAATCCCCCCCCAGAGTGGCACGGGAGGTAGCAGAGCAGTGGCATAGCGCAGACGGATTATGCTCTCGGGTAAATCCGCTGTCATTTCAAACCCCTCAGTTACAAGAGATTCTCTAATGAGAAGCCCTCTGCCAGTCCCTGTCTATCTTCTTCTTCACGCCGTTCTCTCATTTTCACTTATTTTATCTGTCTCTCTCTCCCGTCTCTCCCCGTTAAATTGATGTTTTTCGCTGTCAAGGCCATTTTTTCTGTCTGTGTGTTTGTTCGAGAGCAAGTGAGAGAGTCTGTTTGAAGTCAACATGTAGAGAAAAAGGCCTCATATGTTGCTAAAAACCTTGAGTCTCGAAGGCACTGGAGTCTCGGTACTACCTTGGTTTCACTCTAAGCTGCATCCAATTAAAGAGATCTGTTGCTTAACCGCGCAGACAGAGTTCATGGGTTAAAGCGAGGCCTTTCTCTTTTGAAACGGAACCATCAGCATACAATGAAAGGGATGATGATATGGTGGATCAAACACTGAAGCTGTAGGCGAGTCGAGGCCAAGGCGAGAACCATCCAGGTTTTATTTGAGAGCAATAAAACCAACTGCCACTAGCGCAATAGTAAGTGAGTTTTTCCAAATTGTAATCATTTTTTTTTTCAGCAGCGTTTTTGAAAATTGTGATGATTTGCAATGAGGGTGGAAACTATTAACAATATAAAGGATGAGGAAATGGAACTGAGGAAAGACTCACTGTTATGAGGATGCAAATGAAATTCCCGCCATTCCCTATATGCTGCTCCCCACATCCTGTTGTCAAAAAGCCATCATCATTATAATATTTTAACCACATTTTTCTTCTCTATCCCACACTCCACCCTTGACCCCCTTTTTCCTAACTAGCCAGAGATTAAGCCTGCTAAACATCCCCACATTTACCTGCCCCTCGTCCCTCTTGCAGACAGAGCGTCTGCAAAAACAACCCCCGGAGGGAAAGATGTTTGGGAGTGGATCCGCAAAGCCTCTTCCATTTTATTCTTTGGGTTATGACTAATTTGAGCATGCAGATCTGTCTGGAGACATTGTAATGGTATTATGGGACTTACAAATCTCAGCAGGGGAGTACTTTTCCTGCACAAAACTCCTTGAGTCACCAGAAAGAATGAGCGGACGGGCAGAAGGGATGACGGAGATCTTGTGATGGGATGGACGAAAAACGCAAGAATTACCAAACTGACTGGATCACTGTCAGACTAATCAAGGCCATTGTGCCAGTAGAAAGAAAGGAGATGTTCTAATCAATGATGACGGACAGAAGTAGAGCAGAGGCCGAAGACAAAGAGGCGATTAAAGCACGGGTCGGACACGAGCAGAGAGTTGAGCGATGACACATTGAGGAGCTAATGGTGTTTAAGAGGGGAGCAGGCAGGTCAAGAGGAGAGGAGGAGGAGGATGGTAGGAGGAAGGGGAGAGGGAAGAATTATGTAAGATTGTTTCTCCCAAAGTGTCTCCACTCCGTCTCTCCTCATTTGTTCTCATTATGAAAGCGTATGCAGCATTGAAAGAATAATGACTCTTAATTGCTTCTTCTTTGCAAAAATGTAAAAAGAGAAATGCAAGTCGTCTCAAGACAGATGAGGTATGAAAGTGTATCGTTGCTGCCGTTTGCAACTTTGTAACCTTTCGGAATGCATGTTCCATGCAATCAAAGCTGTAAGTCACCAAATGTGCAAACACACACACACACACACACACACACACACACACACACACACACACACACACACACACACACTATCACACACTATCACACACCAGGGTTAATGTCTGTCTGTTAGGATCGTTAGCCGAGTTAACGTCTGTGTACTTGCCCCACTGGGAGGTTACTGTGGCATTCTCCATGTGTCCTAACCAGATACAGCGAGGCAGATATGGACCTGCCTCTGGGGAAGACATGCACACACACACACACACACACACACACACACACACACACACACACACACAGACAGGCAGATGCGCACCTCACCGTGTCGCTCTTACAAGCCGTGGCAGACGGGGATATTAAGTGTAACTGCGGTGATGGTTTGAGGGTACCGACGCTGTCACATTTGATTAGCTTGACAATATTTGGCCACGCCTTATCTCTTTTCTAGTCTCCGGTCTGCTCTACACACCACCTATTTGTCATTCCTGCACTTCCAATTCCCACCTAATTTGTCCAAAAACAACCTCACTTCCTCTTGTTTTTCGTTTTATGCAACTGAAATCTTCGGGTCAAAATTGCCTGTTGAAATTCAAGAGGAATTTAAAAGTACAAAGTTCAAGCTCGCTCCAAATTGTATTTCCAATCACCTTCCCTTGAGGGTATCCACTTGTCCTAACACAATCCGGAAGATTCTTACAATAACCTAGATTTATTTGTGCTTCAAAGCTACCCATGGATCAACATATAAATTGGTCCGCTGTCCTCTCCTCTCCTCTCCTCTCCTCCTCTCTCCTCTCCTCTCCTCTCCTCTCCTCTCCTCCTCTCTCCTCTCCTCTCCTCTCCTCTCCTCTCCTCTCCTCTCCCCTCCCCTCCCCTCCTCTCCTCCTCTCTCCTCTCCTCTCCCCTCCTCTCCTCTCCTCTCCTCTTCTCTCCTCTCCTCTCCCCTCCTCTCCCCTCCTCTCCCCTCCTCTCCTCTTCTCTCCTCTCCTCTCCTCTCCTCTCCTCTCCTCTCCTCTCCTCTTCTCTCCTCTCCTCTCCTCTCCCCTCCCCTCCCCTCCTCTCCTCTCCTCTCCTCTCCTCTCCTCTCCCCTCCTTTCCTCTCCTCTCCCTGTCTATCCAGTCTCATGTGGCTTTGCTTGACAGGGCAGGAAATCAGTCTCATTTCTGCTTTAATTCGTTCTGATAAAACATGTCGCTCCCAATCAGCCTATTTGATTAGGAGATGCCCGTATCACAGCCCACCAAGCAGGTAATGGCTAACACTTTCATATTTCAATAGTTTTATTGCTTTTAGTGTGTGTGTGTGAGAGAGAGAGAGTGAGAGTGAGAGTGCGGGTGAGCGAGTTATACACACATTATTTCACACAGCTGGAGCTTACACGTGAGCTATTGCATTCAGACTTGTGTGTGATTATCACACACATACTCTATTGGAAGTGCTAATGTCTTCTATATATTTAGAAACTCTATCAATTTCGTGTCTCCCACTCGAGTCTTTGTTATCGCCCTCCTCTGGGTTTCTCTTTTCATCTCCGATCTTTTTTCCTTTTTTTCCCCCTCCACACGTTTAATGTCCTCTCCTCTGTCTCTTACAGAGCCATGGGGTGCAGGCTTCCTAAGTTGAGGAAGGCAGAAGAGAGGCGAAGCCCGGGCAATATCTACTCAACCCTTCGTCGGCCTCAGGTGGAGACTAAAGTGGGTGTGGCATACACCTACCACTTCCTGGATTTCCTGTTGGGGAAAGAAGGTATGGATGAGATTATCCATGTGCTGTCAGTCATTTCTCCTGTGAGCTCTTAATATTGTTCATATCCCCATGTCTGTGCAATGTTCCTTTCCTTTGTCCTTTTTGGGCTGGGCTTGTAAAAGCCAGACAGAGGAGTACTTCATGTGACTCGACTTCTCCCACACTTGCATATTTGGAATAGTCATGTGGTACTTATTTCTACATGTATGACTTTCTCTAACGAGGATGATAGATGCGGAAAATAAGTATGGTGATCTAGCAAATTAAGCATTTTGTTGTTTTCAGCTTCAACAGGGACAGATAACGGTTTTATTAATGGTCATATGTTCAACTTTTCCTTCATATTCCATGATGAGATGATTGATTATTACGAATGTGATGCTAAGCTCCTAAAGGGAAACCAAAGCGGCCTCACTCATTTCAACAATGAAGCAAATAAAACTGCATCCATGTCATATATGCCCTTTTGTGCTACAAATCCCACAATGCAGTGCTCCTAAGATGACGCATACATTAATAAGTGTCTGAAATCATTCACAGTGTGGTTCCTTCCTGAGCATTTATTATGTGCTGTACAGCGAGTGAGTGATAGAGGAGGCGATTTCAGAAACGGCTCAAATGAAAAGAACAAATCTTGGCCTTCAGATGCAGAAGACAGTTTTCCTTCAAATCCATGTCACGTTTGTCCCGGTTCCACTCCTGCTGGGATCGGCTCCAAGGAATGTGTCTTCACATTCGGTCATAATTAATAAGCGATCTTCTGAGCACCTTTTTTCAGTGTGGTCCCCCCCCCACCCCCTGCTCTACGTCGTCACCCTCCACTCCGACTACAGTGTTTGTGTGTTCTGCTCACGAAACAGCCGCTGTTGCTGTTCCGACTTCCACCAGTTAAAGTGAAATGATTAGGTCAGCAACTCTGCGGAACTGTGTGTGTATTTTTCTTACATACTGTATGTATCTGGAGGGCGAAAAGGGGGCTTATAAGCTGAAGTTGTGTCTTTGTGCAGCTCCTGTTGCGGGGAGTTGAAAGACTTCTTCAATATCTCAGATTCAGCTATATCGTGCTCACGCATGTAGCCGTGCCCTCCAACCTGCCCCCGGCCTCTCCCATCGCACGATGACAACACACTAAAGCTGATGTTTGTTACGTTTGTTTGTGAATGTGAAAAATAGTGTGTCTGATATCACGTGGGTGTGTGTGTGTGTGTGTGTGTGTGTGTTTGTTTGTGTGCATGCTCACGGCGTCTTGAGATTGTTTGATGAGAATCCTCTCGAGGCATGTGGTTTCTAAAAATACTAATTCTGCCATTGTGTTGGTGTGGACTGTGAAGAGATGGAAGGGAGGGACGGAGCGAGGGAAAAAAAGAAGAGAGGCGAGGAAGAGAAACAGAAGAGGATATGGGGGAAAAATCACCTCGTTCTGCTTATGGCTTAATGTTGCTACAAGCCTGTTCTGTACACTTCATCACCCAACTAGTGGACGCAGGTGCAAGTAGCTCACTGAAGTCCCTTTTTTTCCCTTTTTTTCTTTTTTTATAGGAGTTTCCAAATTCAACACTGTAACAGACAGCAGGCAGAACGACACAGCCAAGTGGGCAATGCTCTGTTTGCCAGTCGGCTTCATTTTCAGCCAGCCCTATTATGTTTGGCAAATTGGTTAGGCTGAGAGAGATCTGGCAACCCGGCGTAGTGGTGGTGACCAAAACAGACAATAGTCGTGAGGATTACTCGTCTTTATCTTTGCTAAAGGCAGGAGCAGATAAATTGTGTAATCGCGCGGGCAGCAGTGGCACGCACACCCACACACACACGCACACACGCACGCACACAGACACACACACACACACACATGCACATGCATGCACACGCAGCAATGGTGGCTCATTCACGAACGCATAAAACACTTTATAGCACTTAGTCAACAGAGTTAGTGTTATCTTTCAACCAACAGGCAGGTCATTTATATGGTAAACTCACTGATGCCACCTGAGCTGCTTAAGATGGGTATACTCTATTTTAGGATAAAGGCAGCTACTGTGAATTGATTGTGTGTGTGTGTGTGTGTGTGTGTGTGTGTGTGTGTGGTTGTGAGTGGGTGTACGCCTGTCTCTCTCCCTCTCTCTCTCCCTCTCCATTTGTGATCGAGAGACCAAGAGAAGTGAAGGATTCCTGAAGGATTATCTGATTGTTTGTGGAGATTGAGAGACCTCATTCCCAGCGAAGGGATTTATTTGTATTTGTATGTTTGTCCGTGCTTGTGTGTGTGTGTGTGTATGTGTGTGCGCATGTGTGTGTGTGTGTGTTTGTGTGTAGGAGGCAGATAGAGGAATCTGTATGTCATTCCATGACATTGAGGAAACCCACGGTCAAATCCATGCTTTAATTCAATTTGGCTTCCATTAATGATATTATTTCTCCACCAGCGTGACTTCATGACTCCGACACAGTAATGAAAAACAAATATCTTCGTCGTTGCCCCTCTGAGATATGTGAGACTAGGTGGCTGCTTGTTAAACTATGTTGTGTTCCTAGGAAGAGGAGGCTTAGTGTTGAGCACGAAGAGGAGTGCACTGCGGTTTGTAACTTGACCTTTGACTGGCGCGTGGTGAAACTCACCAGAAACAGTGTTTTGCTGATAATATAACGTTAGCTTTTCTTTTATGAGCTTTGCTCGAACTGCGGGAGTGCTGAGAAATATTTCCATGTGACTGAGCTCAATTTACTCGTACTGGGTCAGAGAGACCCTGTGGTGAACACGGGGAGGATGAGGGGAAATATGCTTAACGTTTCAGGCATTTGGCCTTTGCTACACACATCGACCGCTTATTTGATTTGCAGGTCCGAACCGTCTACAGTCTACAGCACTGTCTTATTACTCTCTAATCACCAATCTGCTGCACCTTGACACCTTTATGATCTTCGTTATTCCCACGTAACAATAATTGGTTACTTTGACATGTCAGTATGAAATGTAACAGCCGTTGTGTGTGTGACATTTTAACCCTCCTTTGTGCCAAAGCCGTGCTCGGATAATGAGCAGAAGAAAAGGAGGAAGAACAGAAAAGAGGTAGAGCAAAGTAAAAAAGGGGGAGGGGGACTAAATTCAGGGAGCTGTAACAGAGAACAGAGGGTGAGAGAGCGAGAAAGAAAACCAGAGACGCCGGCGAGCGTTAGTCAGGTCTTGAGCGAGGAGCGGAGTGGAATGTCTCGGGAGCGAGGAGGTGCGAGAAACGAGCGAGCGGCGCTCGGTTATCTTGAGGATGTGTAAGAGGAAGTAAGTTAGGTGTGATGCTGCGTGACTAACGCCGGTCTCCGGAGCAGACAGTGAGGAGCTGAACTCTGCTGATGACTTTCCGCCTCCCTGCAGAGACGGAGACCCACCCGGCTCATTAAAACTTACAACATGTGCCTGGTGTTCAGTATGAGTGTGTGTGTGTGTGTGTGTGTGTGTGTGTGTGAGGGCATGTTTTGCTACCGTCTACCTATGGGCATCTTTATTTTCACGAGAGATATTCAGGGCAGTATGTCTGTGCTGGAGTTTAAGCGCGTACGTGACACACACCTCAATGGTATGATAGATATTCCCCCTGTTGACAAAGAGTGATAGGCCCCGCACATCCCCTCTGTCTTATGAGGTGCATCTTTGCTCTCAGAATCTGTGTGATGTATGCGGCTCAGAGAGCAGGCGAAGCAGGAATCCATCAGTTTGTGAGATCTTCGTCACTTTCTCCAGGCGAACTCATTTTTATCGTAAAGATTGTTGAAACTGTGACTTCAAACCCATTTACACAGTTTCAGCAGCAGCAGAGATCCCCACGTACATGCTACTGTATGCGCCACCACAGCAAACCTTTATTTTCTCTTCATGGGGGCCTTCTGAGAAAATCAGACCCCGGTTTGACAACGCTCAGATGCTGACCAACAACTCCCGTAGCCTGCGGGTGCATTCCCAAAAACAGCGGGGAGCTCCCTGGCTCCAGGAAGCTGATTATTTTATAGTCACTGTTCTGGCACATAACCTCGCCTAAAAAACCTCTGCAAGTCATTAGAAGGCTATTTAAATAAACGTGAACCCCCAGCAAGCAGAGGGATAAGCCTCGAGGGTGGCTGTGAGTAGTAATCCCAGTGCATCACCTAGCTGGCTTAGTGAAAAATCTTACTTTCTCTCTCACTCACGCAGGGAAAAGAAAAGATGGCCCATGCACGCCACAACATACGCAGGAATTATTCCTTCCAGCAGCTACGGGGAAGGGGATGACTCCCAACACCCCGGATGCTGGTCGATTCCAGGGTCAAAAAGTGAGGCGTTGCTCAGTTTAAACAGTGACTGTGAGATGTGGTCAAAGCTTCGGGGGAGGAGACGGAAATAGCAGAGCGGGTATGAACAGCTGTTCAACCGTGTCTGTTAAACAACACACCCTTGAGTGTCTGTGTCTCCCACTCCATTACGTACACATATTACGTCCCCTTCCTCTCCTCGTCTCTGACCCTCAAAGTAACAGAAACGCTCCACTCCATCGCACATCAACTTAAACTCTACAAACACACGCGCTCTCCGAACCCTCACACCTCCATGCCCTCACTAGCTGGCACTGTCAAACCTCCACTCGGCTCTTTCTGCCCTGAGCCGTTCCATGTTCCCATTCTGGGCCGGAATTGCAGCCTCCCCTTAAATCCCACTGTGTCAGACAGTATAAATGAAGTCGCTTCCCAGCCTAAAGCGCTGCATAACACCCTAATAGCTTCTGCGTGCCTTGCACTGAATAAGCTGATGCCTTGCCCGCGTGTACTGTCGGTGGGTGAGCGCCAGCCGTGCACAGCTAATGACGGCTAATGACTGTTTACGGTGACGGGATCGTTGTTATCCACCCTGCCCCACTCTCCAGCTGTTCCTATTATTATTATTATAACCATCACTGTACTGCTTTTTGATAAGTCCCAGCAGACACCCGTTTAAGTGTTTGCTCGATGAAAGGCTCTCGTGCTTCCAAGCAGTCACGCCAAGACGATGTGATGGTCGCATTTTTTTTTTTTTCGACCATTGTTTAGCTGAGATGGGAGTGAGGAGAGCGTGTTCATGTGCTTGTATCCTCGCATGCAGGCCAACCTCTCGTGTGTGTGTGTGTGTGTGTGTGTGTGTGTGTGTGTGTGTGTACGTGTGAACATGCCAGATGATGGAGAACAAATTGAAAATGAGATGGCTTGCACATCTTTTTTTACCCGTGTGTGTCTCTCTCTGTGTGTGTGTGTGTGTGTGTGTGTGTGTGTGTGTGTGTATGTGTGTGTGTGTGTGTGTGTGTGTGTGTGTGTGTGTGTGTGTGTGGGTCGAGTTAATTTATTCAGGTTATTTTCTCTTCTCCAGACCCATGCAAATGAGATTGAATGGGAAAGGATGACAAGCATTCAGGCACAAACAGACAGCCTCATCTCTCTCTCTCCCTCTCCTTCCCCAGCAACGCTCTGCTAACTGCCTCTCTCTTTCTGTCTCCTTTTTTCTTCACTTCTCTCATCTAATTTTTTACCCCCCCCCCCCCCCTCACACACACCTGGCTTCGCTCAGTGATACAGAAACACACAGCCACACATGCACGTGTTCCCTTAAAAGCCCCGTGAACAGAGAGGGGGCTTTACCACAATGCCGCCGACCCCGAGAGGGCGGTTCTCGCAAACAAACCATTCCCCACTGAAGCAAAGGCGGGTTTCTCTCCATTGTGTTTTTTGGTAATAAGGGAACCGGCTCTGTGTTAGCGTGCAGATGTGATAGCATTGTCTTTTCCAACCTTTTGATGTATGTGTGTACGATTTGCTGTATTCAACTGCCTGTGAGCGGAGGCTGGAGAAGCGTGTTAGTCTGGGTCTGTGATATGGATGAGAGTGTGTTCTAAAGAGCACTTCCCAGCATGCATATGCATGCGTCTCTTTGCATGTGTTTTCCAAAAGCCAGACTGCTGGTGACAGTGAGGCTAATTGTTCTGGTGTAATTAGTTTCAGATTTTGCGTGAAGATGCCATGTGTTGTTGTTCACGGGGAATTATCATAATGAAACATGCTCTGTTTCTTCACTCCCTTTGTCCCTCCTTTCTTCCCCTCTCCTTTTTCCCCCTCCCTCTCTTTGTTCCAGCTTTTTCCTCCAGTTCAAAATACCTCTCTACTGTTATCACCTGCCTCTTTTGAACCGTTGTGTCCATGTTTTGACCATTTCCCATATATTTCCTGTCCCCTCCCTCCAGAGGTGCCGGTGTCATCGGTGCTCTGTCTCTCCTCGGTCAGAGAGCTGCCGGTTCAGGTCAGGGAACTCTACACGCAGGGTTTTGTCCTGGTCGCCGTCCACCCGTTTGTCCATCCCTGCGGCCCTCATCATGCACACATCCAGCGCCAGCTGCACCGGGCCGTGCTCGTCCGAGAGACGCCGAGGTACGCGAATGAAACACACCCTTGTCTTCAGCATGAGCGCCATCTTTATAGAATAAAACTTCACTATGAGTAGCAGATTGATGAAGGTAAATGGAGGATTCATTTGCAGATTCAGACAGGAGTTGTTAGCAGCTTTTGCAACTTCATTGTTTTGAAATGAAGCCAATTGAGACCCATTAACACAAGCAACATTCTGCCCCTCGCCTCCTTCTGTTGATGGAGAATTAATTGCAGATGAGTCAGCCACAAAAAAAGGGTCTAACTTTAGCTCACTGTCCCAATTCTTTCATTTTTGACATACATGATACTATACTGTCTGACTACACTGCATACGGGATATCTCTGCTGTAACCCAGTTATTCTCTGGTGAGAACTCCAATATTCAAAGTCATATATGAGGAGAGCTCCGGTACAACATACATGCTGAGCTTCCTTCTCAACATCTACTGACGGATTTGCTCCAAACAGAAACCATATACTCTACGCAGATCCTTAGTCCTGTTGGTGGATTAATTTGGAGCTTCATTCCTATTTGGGTCTTAAATTATGTAAAAAAAAAAAAAAAAGAAGAAAATCACATTTTGCCCCAGTTTTTTCTCAGGACATGTATCATGTTTTCCAAAAGAAATGTCTCTCCGTTATATAGAGATGAGGACACTTGTGGATCAGTCTTTTCACTCACATAACCATGGTTACATACGTAATATGTTGTCACGCTGTGCAATTAAAGGAGTTACTTTGTTCCTCCTGTGTTCTGTATACTGTTTGTTGTGGTAATTTAAGGAATAGCTTATTACATGCGCGTGTACGCACACACACACACACACACACACACACACACACACACACACACACACACACACACACACACACACACACACACACACACACACACACACTCTAGTGCACAGGCAGGTGCCGGGCTGCTCCTTTGATGCCCCTCCTGCCAAGTGGTCCTGCTGCTTCCTGGCACCTGTCACCGTGGAGATGGCTGATTGCATCATCAGCGCTCGCCAGAGGGGAACGGCACAGTGAAAGAGAGAAGCCATCTCTCCATCCTTTCATCTGTTTTCTTCAGTGATGGTCGTCCCCCCCCTTTTCTTTTGTCCTCCTCACCCCCTCCGCCCCCTGTAACTCCGCCTTTTATCTTCCCATCACCACCGTCCCCTTTCATCAAAAAACCCTAAAAATGAAAGAAACAAAATCTGACAGATCTACTGTTCCAAATCTAGCTGAGAATGTCACTCACGCCTCAGAGCACAATATATTACCACGGCCTTCCCACTGACCCCAATCCAAATCTGAAGAGGCGTATCTGAATCCTCCTTTTATGATGGTGTCTCGCAGCGGGAGCAGAAGGAAATTCAGTCCCTCTCTCCGTCTAATGCGTCCATTGTGATGGTGGTGAATGTCTGCTCACTTTAAATGGAAAATTCAAACCTGTACCAGAATTCATATTATGTTTCGGCTGTGATCATTCTGGGTCAATGAGCGTTGGTGAACATGAGCACGTCTGCCAGAATGTCGTTGAGGCTGTAATGTTACTGCGTGATGGAACTGCCCCGGTGATGTGGACAGGAAATGACCCTAAAGGAAATGTAATGTTACAGTACGGGAACATTTGATATTTTGTGGTTTGAATTAGCCGGATTGAACTGTGACGTGTGATGGATGCGTTGTGCTGAATATTTGCTTAAATGTTTTCATTTCTCACCCTGCAGTTCAGAGAAAAGCCAACTCAGGTGGACAAGACATCGTCTGGAGACAGATGTGTGCATGGCCGGTCACCAAGCCGCTGACCCCGAGGTGATTCAGAGCTATGTCAAACGGGTGAGTTCAGTATTTTGCAATCAATGTTCTCGACATTGCTAGAATTACTTCAAGGAAATATGAAACTACAACTGAATATTTCTCATAGATGATTTTTATACAGGGTCGCCCATAAAGTTGAAATAATTTACAAATGTCTTGTCTTTTATAGAGCCGAACAAATGTTATGCATTGGGATTCATAATGTAATCATTGCACCTGATCAGAAGTGATAACTGATGCATTTAAATAGGAATAAACAGAGGGTTGTGTCTGAAAACAAAATATTCAAATTGCAATGCCTCAATTTTGGTTATCTGCAGGTCCAGCCCTGATACCAGTGCCCCCTTTTTCTGTTTTATAAGGTAACGTGAGCCCAGGGTTGGCGACCTTTTTAAATAAGCAATCTGTGTGGAATCCACCCCTCCCCCCGGCTCGCTCTCCGTACTTGTTTGTGTATGTGCCTCTCTCGTTGGTGGAACACTGCTGTGACAGTGAAGGGAACATTATGGGGCTCAAAGGGCTACAGGCGACTGCCTATAATTGCCTGTCTGTGCCACATGGTATAACCCTGCCTTTAAAAAATAGATGGAGGAGGAAAATAAATCACTTAAACATCCTACATTCCCACTAGTTGCATCCCCTGTGCTGCCCCGCACGATTCCTGTAGCTGGGAAAACAGAAGGAGGAGCGACATAATGAGTGGAAGGTCGCAGAAGTTATGGTAAACTATAATGAGACTTAACCCTAAGAAACCCCGCCAAACCGCGGCGTCATCACTGGCAGTTATCAGCTGTAAAACTCACTTTTAGTCTCCGTGCTCATGAATTCTGCAACAGTCCTACAATGGGAAATGAAAATGTGCTCTATTGAATAGATTTGCATCTGAACACCCATAGAGCACAAAGGGAAACCTGATTGGATGGAAATGCACATCACTGAATTTAATGTGATAGGCTTCGGCGGCGTGACATGAATAACCAATCGGATCACAAGCTGCCGGAGAGAGTTGGAGATAAGAACCCAGGAGCGGTACCAGGCAGAGTGACAGGCTGGCTCTGTGTGTGTGTGTGTGTGTGTGTGTGTTCAGTTTGGAAAATTCTATACTTCGATTTCTCCAGCACTCGCATATCCCACCCACTCCCAATCTGTCTCTGGACATACTCATCAGATAAAACTGTGCGACTTTGCGTAACTGTGAGTGTGTTGGATGGTAACAGAGACACTGTTAATAAATGTGTGTGTGTGTGTGTGTGTGTGGATGAGTGAAGTGTCAAAAGTAGTGGGTGATGGGGGGGTGATGCGTCTCATTATTGTTTGGTGGTAGTTTGCAATCTGATTTCTCTCCCGTTGAGCCCGTCTCAAACCGTCAGCCCAAATATCAACTGACAATTAACCAGCACAGCTCCATGGGAGGGAGCGACACACACGCACACACACGGGTGCGTTGAGATAATGAGGTCCTTTTGTCATTTGAATATTTGATCTTTGCAGATGATTAGGTAGGTTGTTATTTTTGCGGGGAATATCTACTCTGCGTACGTCAGCCCTTTTGTTTGTGTGTAAATGAGGCTTTGTTTGCAGGCGGCTGCTGTGAATGACGTCCTTTTATATTTGGGTGTCACTCAAATTGATTCCAATGGGGCTCATTGTGTGTGTGTGTTTGCTTGCCGCACCTACAGATCCAGGACGTAGCGGAGCAAGGGGTGATGTTTGTGGGCTTTCTTCAGCAGCCGGGCGGAGGACCCTCCTACGTGGGGCACTGGGATCC
Source organism: Eutrigla gurnardus (assembly GCF_963514095.1). Taxonomy (NCBI): domain Eukaryota; kingdom Metazoa; phylum Chordata; class Actinopteri; order Perciformes; family Triglidae; genus Eutrigla; species Eutrigla gurnardus. The sequence goes on along the minus strand of NC_139928.1, from coordinate 10,140,366 downwards.
CGAAGAGCTGTCCTCCTTGCATTCCAGCCCTTCGCCCATACATCGACACCCCTTCAGCGCCAACAGCAGCCCAACAGATCCTACTGAACCGCTTCATAATGACAAGGAACCTGACCATCACCACTTTGAATCTCAGGAGTTGGATCACGAAGGTGTAAAACCTAACACACATCAGCAAAGAGAACCGGATTTCAGTCAGTTGAAGCCGATCAAGAGTTTAGAGCTTAACCGAGGCGGGTCCAATGAACGAATCCAGACCCTTCAGATCAGCCTTAAGGAGTCACGAGAATCTACAAACCGGCCTCAAGATCACAGCAAACCCGGTGTGGACACACTTCAGTGGGGCTTCAATCAAAACCTGGCAGACACCCAAGGGAACCAGCGATGTCCCAGCCCTCCAGAAGCTGCAGGTATAATCAGACAGCAGAAGGGGCACCTGCCAGATGTCAAAGAATACAGCGAGAACCTTTCCAACCAGAGAGAGAGACAAAGTTCAAGCTCTGACAGCTGGCCCAGCTCTCCAGAACTGGATCGAAACCACGAAAGAAAGTCCAGCTGCTCGGACGGGCGAAGCAGAGTGACGACAAACAACAACAACCATGTTCGGTTCAGGAGTTCCGAGAAAGAGAAGAATGCAACTTCACCGCCAGCGCAAGGTAGTAAGTAATCTGTTTCCTGTTTGTAAAAGAAAAAATACATACAATCATCATTATGTAAATTTCTATTTGGTGTCCCATTGTTCATTCTTTGTTTTTGCTCCTGTAGGGATGCAGCTCTTTGCCTTGTACAACCACACAGGGGAGCTGAACACGCCTCTGAGGTTCTACTCACTCAGGGTGCCGCTGCAAGTGCAAAAGGAGGCGGGGCTAGTCACAGACGTCGACACTCACTGGCTGGACCACATGACTCAGCATTTCACCAGTGGGGCGCACCTCATCGACGGCTTTTTCCACCTCGGGGACGATAACGGTATGTCACATGGCCACGGCAATGAAAAACTGCTGATTAGGTGATTTTGGAAATGCCATCAAAAATTAGGAGCATCTAAACTCAGAAAATAATAATGCAAATACCATGAGGTGTGCAACTTTCATCTAGGCAAGTGCCAGTAGCACAAAGTGGCACAAAGTGTCAGGAATTGATTACAGCATCCTCACAGATTAGCTCATAATGGTAATTATCCTGAAAACATCTGCTTGCTGCACCTGGATGAGAACAGTAAGACTGAAACAAAACAGTGAAGTTGTTCACCATAAAACCAGAACGATGCACTTTCACATTAAACACAGACATTTGATCCAATAACATGATGGTATTGATTCTAGCTATAAAGTCCTCACATTTCACCGGTTCTGCTCACAAGAGGGAAAAAGCCGCTCACGCTGTAGATCTCTCCTCCACTGCCGGCTAATGGATGACATGCATGGAGTGACATGCCATAAATCCGCAGGTTTATGGCATAAGTCAGTGTTCAGTCACCCATGGAATAAGTAGGCTTAAGCCAAAGGGAACGGAGGGGGATCAATAGTGAGAGGTTGGAGAGTGAAGATGAGCTTGTAACTCCTGTCTGACTCATATACATCCTCCTCTGTTTATCTGACCCCCGTCTCTGATTTATCCTCCAGAAACCGGGGTTTCATCCGCGGACGGCGTGTTCATCTTCCAGAGCTCTGCAGAGGAGACCACAAACGCCTCCTATGACGCCATCGTGGTGGAGCAGTGGACCGTTGTTGATGTGGGTCTTTTGAGCTTTTTTTTTCTTTGTAATACTCTGGTGAAGATGTGCACTTTGAGGAATCCTTTGTGACTGAAGGCTTAAACTGTTTTTCTGTCAAACATTACATTAGAGTGGAGATGAAGGAAAGCGATGTGTGAGCTTTTTGATTTTCCCTGCACGGTATTTGTCTGAGTGACTTCCTGTCTCGTGTCCAGGGCGTCGTGGTGAAGACCGACTACATCCCCTTGCTCCAGTCTCTGGCTCCGTACGGATGGAGGCTGATGTGTGTGCTACCCACGCCGATCGTGAAAACCAACAGGTACAGAACTACACCCCCACTGTTACAACCGTACACTTACCTGTCCTCTGCTTCCTCTTTATGTCCCATCACTTTAAATAACATCACCTGAGGACTAATTGCTGCTTTGTTGATTTTTAGAGACACTATTCTTTTGTCTGAAACGTTGCCTTTTTGGGATTAGAACTGACAGCGTAGCTTGGATACACGGGACAGATGGTTCCAGATCTGACAAATCACAGTCGTATGCTCATCTCAACATGAAGCCGCTTTTGAAATATGATGGGAGCTGTGAACAAAAAAAAGAAAAAAAGAAAAGGTGGCTGATGCGTCGCCGTCTTGTAACCTGTCACTTTACCAAACCGTGGTGGAACTGGATTTCAATACATGTCGAGAAACGCAAGAGCTCCTCGGATTGTAACACAACAATAGTAAAAAAAAAAAAGTGCTGTTCTTTTCTTTCCGCAGCGATGGGAGTCTGTCGACTAAGCAAATCCTCTTCCTTCAGAGACCCGTTCTGCAGCGCAAGAGAAAAGACTTCAAGGTTTGTTCCCCTTTGTCTTCCATCTCCGCAGCCAATCTGTCACTCCTGTCTGTCGTGCCTTTAGGGTACGTGCTTTATGTCACAGAAGGTGCCATTAAAAAGTTGTGTTGCTAAATATGGGACGTACAGCAAACATGAAAACACTCAGGAGAAGTCTAATAATAGGCAAAGAGTCAAACTTGAAGTGTTACAGGAGAGAGGCGTCAATGAAAGAGGCTTTGTTGCGGTTTGGCAGGCGTCTGGAGAGATGGAAGGAAAAAGACACGGCACAAAGCGCAGAACTGTCTCAAACGCGTCTGTTTGGTTTCAGATGCTGAACCTCAGGGGTCGCAGCAAGGCGAAGAAGAAATCCACCGGGGGGACGCAGGAAGAGAGGGAGAACATGTTCCCGCTGTTGGAGACGGAGATGGACAGGTTGAGAAGAAACACAACGGAGGAGGAAGAGGAGGCCGAGGGGAGGGAGGGGAGGGAGGGCAGGGACGGCGGGAGGAGCGAAGGGGCGAGCCTTCAGACGGGCGGGCAGGAGAGGGAGGAGGACGCGTGGCATCAAAGGGGCTTCTCGCTCCTGTCGGGGAGCAGCGCTTCTGTCGAGGAACAGGAAGAGGAAACCGACGTGGACAACATCCCGCCGTCCGAGCAGGAAAGCTCGGGGAGATGGACAGATGTGTGTCAGAGGGATGACGGGGAGGTCAAAGAGGAGGTGAAGACAGAGGAGCGGATCAAACAGCAGCTGTTTTCTGGCGTCTGTTGACACATTGGGCACAAAGCGGGCGAGGGGGGGAGCCGGCCTGTTTAGTTTATTTTAAGAAAATGCCTTATAAAATAACTTTTTTTTAGTTGCAACCCAGATTTAGTCACACTGTTCATCACGTACCGTTCCCTTCGCTTCAGTCTGCCGTGTTTAGGACATGAACTCTGCTGCGGGTCTTTGAGGTTGTAGCTCACATATATGGGAAAGGTGTTTGTGCGGTTCTCTGCTTTGGGGTCAGTGTTGCTATTTGATGTATCCTTGTGTGAAATTAAACTGTACAAGGTCAATAGAGTACAACCGAGAGTCTCCAGTCCGAGCATTAAGTGTTATTTTCTTGTCCACTGTTGTATTTTTACTACTGTCTTGTTATAGGACTTTTAAAGGGAGTACTGATTTCACTGGGCTCGCTGTATTTTTATATGTAAAAGTATATAATTTAAGACAAAAGGGGGAAACACAAATATAGACACAAAATATGTAGTACACTGCATCAGAGCCTGACCGATACATCAGCAATGCATCGGCCAATTTTAGCCGATCAAAGATGCATCAGCTTAAATGCTTAACTAAGAAATTGCATTACAGAAATGCCAAATATTTTTGAGATAATATGGACACAATTTGTCATTGATAGAAGTTTCTTTTAGAAGAGTTTATTTTTAAAGTCTTGAAGATTTCACTCAATGCAGTATCTCGGTCACATCCTACGCAAAGATGTTTTGATAAGGATCCCTTAAATTTGGTTTATAGAAAAATGAATATCAGCCATTTACATAGCTATCAGATTTTAAATAAATACTCTGTTGGTATCGGCCAGGCTCTATACAGCATTGAGATATTAAATGCTACGTTTTATTTGGCCTCAGCATTAAAGGGTCAGTTCATGTAAATTAAAAAAGTAGTCTTTACTTCAATGGAGGTGAAAGGAATTTTGTTTCATTTTTTTGGTCATTACATGCATTAAAAAAGAAAGAGATATCTCTTTTTGGGGGGGATGTCCCCAGATATTTTATGTAACACTGTAGATTATCTGGAGTTAACAGGGATGTTGCTGTTACTTTAAAATGCTGGGAGCATCACAAACCATTCACATCCATTGAAATATCAGAGGGAGAAATCTCAAACAAAAAACATGGGTTTGGTTCGATACGACAAGAGGCTTTTTGTAATTTGGAGAACTGACCTTTAAAAGGCTCCTTTATTTAAAAAAAAAAAATGTGTTAATTGGAAATCGACTATTTATTCCTTATTTCCTGGACCACCTGTGTCGTGTCTAAGTAGTGTGACATGTGAGTCTTTCTATAAAAGAAGCCGTCAATAAAGTTTCAAAAAAAGATCTTTTCAATTTCTTTTATTTTCTTTAAATCTCACGTTACCAGCGTAAACCCTTTTCATCGTATGAGGAAGAAATGCAAAAACAACTCGAAAATGAGTCTCGACAGCGTGACTCCCGCTGAGAGACGACAGCAAGAAGCTTCCAACCATCTCCAAGGGATGTTCAGTGATCCAAGCCAATCAGAGACCACCGAGAGGTTCCATCACAGAGCACCATGGGATACTCCCGCCACCCTGGGATGAGAGTCGTTTATGGGTATGTGGATGTGTGTGATTGAGTAAAAGTGTATGTGAGATAGAACCGTGTATGCATGCAACTGTGTGATTGAGGCAGGGACACTGGCCAATATGTGGGAGGGTTTTTTTTAACTCTAAAAATACACTTGTGAAGTTTGCTTGTGAAAAACAATCACGCCAATGTACCTCAGTCCAACGCATCAACCAAGCAACTCTAAAATCTTCAGTTCTACAAATAAACAGCTCTGAGTTATATATACACGTAGTATAGCACGTCTAAGATCACATGATAAAAATTATCAGAGGTATTTTGATGGAAGAAAACAAATCAGTATAACACATTATGTAAAATGAAAGCTTAGCTTTTGTATCCTGGGAACTTTTAAAACAAGAGTTTGACATTTTTGGAAATTGCAGTAATTTGATTTCTTGGAAAGAGAAGATTAATATCGCTCTCACATCCGTCTGCTACAGAAGTCGTTTACAAAATCTGCCTCAAGCTCACTATAAATATATATATCTATTTATAAATGTTATATCTTGTTCGTTTCATCCTTCAGAACGGAGGCTTGTGTGCTGGACCATTTCTACTGTAAAACCACAATGTGTAGTTTTTTACACTGTTTTTCTACCAATGAAACAAATGTAGTGTATTTCCAAAAATATCAAATTATTGCTTCAAGACATGCTTGCATAGGAACATTAGTGCCTTAACATCGAGGTGAACATCTGGGGAAAGACTAAAACGTCACCTTTTAATTTGTTCAGGCTGAACCTCAGTCAGATAAATATACAGTTGGCTGGAAATGAGATGCGACATGAAGATGTGTAACAGCTGTGTTATGATATCATACAGATTTGTTGCAATATTCGGCACATATTTTACAGTCTGCTCAGTCCTTGTTTTCACATTACAATAAATAAAACGCATCTCTTGCCTATTGTGAGTCAGCTGCTTGCTTAAGAGTGGGTGGTCCCAACGGTCTGTTGCAGATCAGGCACAGGTTGCAGTAGCAGTGATGGGAGGATGAATTTCCTCATGTTACTGTCCACATCACTGGAATATTTCACTTGCTTTCCATTTTCACCATACGTCCTCCCCTGCAAAAAGGAGGACAACAAAGATGTCCTACCACCATTTCTCAAAGATGATTCTGTCTTTTGGGAGGCCGAAGTCCATGAGGGTTTTTGAAAGTGCCTCGATCATAGGCGGGGGTCCACACAGGAAACACAAAGTCCTCTGCGGGTCCACATGAGCCCGCAGTTCCTCCTCTGTAATTCTGCTGCCTGGGAGGACACAAGGGAAGTCGATCAATTAATCAAAAGTCCTTCTTTGCATCCCATGTGGTGCTTTGATAGAACTTGTTCTACATGACGACAGAGATAAATCAACACGGACAGACTGTTGTAGAACGTGTCATTCATTAATCATCCCCGCTAAACAAAGAGAAGTGTGTGCGTGTGTGGGCATTACTTACCGTTGATGAATGGCTGGAGGTGCGAGTCGACATCTGTGCTCTGTTGCGTGACGTGGAGTTCACAGGAGAGCTTGTCAGGGAACTCCCGACACACCTCGACGATGGAGTTCTGGGAACACAGACGGTAGGAGGGGAGTTTTAGGTCATACACTTGCCCATATATTCCAGACATACACATGGATGCTGTTTCGTGGACAGTTAAATAATCAGCTGATTGCCTTTCCTCGAAAATCCATTCCTACAGTCGAAAGCAGCACAGGAACACACCTTAAAAAGCAGTTCCTGGGTGTTCTTGGCACTGTAGCAGAGGTGGGCAGAGCCTATGTTGTAGTCCCGGCCACCAGAGGCACGGTTGAGATGCAGCAGGTCTGTGGTGTGCAACAGGATTGAGTATAAGGGGTTGATCCCGACACCGCCGGCCACCAGCAGCAAATCCACAGAGGGGTCAGAGGGCGAGGGGTTGAAAAAGAAGTCGCCACCAACACGCATGGCCACCCGGGAGCCCACCGTGCACTGATGGGAAGGAGGGGAGGGAGAACAATCAGGAGAGAGCGACCGGGTAATTCAGAAACGGCTCTCTTTGCTCTGCAGCAGAAATGCACCTTTTGAAATAAATTCCATGAAAAATACAACATCGCTTTAACTACATTGAAAACGAGCCCCAGGAAACAGACACTTTTAGATCAGCGTGCATACACACAACAAACCTAAGCGGTGTTATGGGTGAAAAGAGACTTCACAAGTTGTGCAGAGAAGGTCTTTTGAAGTCGAAAAGAGCAGTAAATACACCTTCATCTGCTTTTGTGTATATGCGAATACACACACGAGCACACACACACACACACACACAAACAAACACACACACACACACTTAATCTGCTGTTTTGGTCCCTACACTATTCCTGCTTACAGAGGAGTCAGAACGCGGTATCAAACAAATGGATCATCAAACGATGCCAGAGCAGAGAGCTGTAAGTCTCAGAATGCGCAAACACATCTCACTGTTTTCTGATACTTATTTCTACAAGGTGTGGTAGCTCAAAGCTATTTATTAAGGCCCATCATCAAACACAGAAGCTGCAAACAAACATGCAGAGTACAGAAACTGAAGGGAAAGCTAAGCAGGATACATTGTTCATATTTACTTGGTTAAAAAAAGCTACCATATGGAGCACGTCGACGGAAACGATTTATTCTTATTACCTTTATTTCTGTATTCACACCTTTATGCACCCTGTCGGCTCGCTCTACACAGTTTCTTTTAAGCTTCATTATCACAATTATAATACAGACCTACTAAGCAGGCACATTTGCTGAGTCATTTTAACTAACCCTTGGCAGCAATTACACATGATTGAAAAACATCAGGGGTCATACGGATATTTGCTAACTACACCTAAAAGAAAATTAGGAAACAGATTATGATTGAATTGGTTTAATGAACCAAACTTTCAATCCGTCATCAATTTTTTTAATATAACTTTTTTAGTACAGGTAAGTGCACACTGCTTCTGTAGGTCCACAACAAATAAAGAAATCTTAAAATATCACCCGACTTGCCATATTCCTTTTCACGCTTCACTTTTTAGAGTAACGGTGTGATCATGTGGCAGTCTTCATTTCCGAAGTCTATAACACCCGAACCATTTCTCAACACCTGCATCGCTCCACTAGTTCTCTTTCTGCATCTCTTTTCTCGTGCCCTCACTATCTCCCTCATGCACACACCAGCGATGTAATCTTCCACGCGACAGCCACACGGATGATCAAACCTACTTCTTTTGAAATTCCAACTTCCAGGGAGCGATCTTTCAAAGTAACTTTAAATAAGAACGTTCAATAAGGAAAATGACCACTCATTGTATTTTTGTACTTGTCTGCCCTACTCACCGCGGTGTGGATCCAGTGTGCCGGCGGGTGTTTGGTGTATTTGACGGCCAGTTCAATGACACCCTCCCTCTGCAGCAAACCCGGGCTGGAGCACATGGAGAACCCTCCCACCGTCTCCACGCCGGGGATGAAGAAATCCACCCTATACCCATGACCACCCAATGGTTATCAGAGGAATTAGTCAACTAATGTATTCAATACAAGTGGAGGTTTACATGATTACCCATATCTAGACTAAAATCTGTGACGTTATGTTTAAACCCCTGCAGAGACTAAAACTATTAGGGGTTATAAGAAATATGTATTCCCAGTTGTTGAAAATCAGCTCCTGTTCTTTACTCTAATATGGCTATTCTTAGTCTGACCATGGATGTGTTGTTTTAGAATTACTGTATGATTTATTGTATTTTTATTATTTGTATTGCACTGCAAAAAACTCATGGCATTATAAAAAAAATGGTCATTTAATTTGTTATTCTTTGTGTTTTCACACAGAAGTCGTGTTATTCTGATTGGGAAATAAAGCTCTCGTTTCAGATTTCTAAACAACAGTTAATTCAAGGGTTACAATGTGCCGAGGTGAGGGTCAAAGTGTGAATGAAGTACGAATGGTTGTCCTTTGACCTCGGTGAAGGTGGCAGCCTGTTCCAGAAACCAAGTTGAACAAAAACAAACCAGATGCTAGTTAGTTTATACAAATGTAAAGTCCCGGTCTGAAACCCAACATGGATGGATTTGTCCATCAACAAGCAGAGCAGCCCCACAGGAGAACAGCAATGCTTAACAGTTGGCTAATGTTCCAAACAACACAATGACCCATTGTTACACTAGAGAGAAACACTGACTCCAAAACCCTCGAAGGCATCATAAATATGGATCCGCTCTGAAGACACGCACATATGTTCCACCCACCTCCTTCTCTTCCTCCTCCTCCTCCTCCTCCTCCTCCTCCTCTCCCACCTGGAGACGCGCAACTAAAAAGTCCTGTTTCTCAAAAACACTGAAACTCCGGATTTCCATCCATTTACATTAATTATCAGTCGCTGCAGGGCAACTGGCTGTCGGTTTTATGTCTCACCCCCGCCCACCTACAGTATGGGCTCATGTACATAGCCTGCATGTGCAGAGTACTAATTACCATTGGCAACACTGCTTGACAGAATAAAAACTCTGCCTCCATTATAGAAGTACTTAACTTGCTATTAGGATTATAAGAGAGTCACTGAAAGTTATCTCGACAGCTAAAGCAGTTCCGATGTTATGCAGCAGTCAAAAACAAGCCTCTGTGTCAAAGTTGCAAGCCTGAAACCCAGTGCATAACACAGTCCTACACACATCTATTAGCAGACTTGAGCTTATTAAGCAGCTCCAACTATTTGGTTCATCCTCATTTGAGAAAACACTAAATAATTCACAAACATGATGTTCCCTTCAGCTGGTGTGATATATTCCTTAACAACAATTATTTCTGCTTATTTTCTTCGCTTGAGCTGGAGTGTATGCTGACTGTCAGGTTGTAAGCTTGTTTTTACTGTAAATGTTCTGTGAGGAAAGAAACCCAGCAGACCGGTGGTAGGACAAATCAAACACAATGCTACCCCCTTGTGGTAACTCTGAGCATTACAGGTACTGTGAAAGGACACCACAGGACTGTTTCGCAGAATCTGCTTATTTATATTTCATGAATAAAGTTTTACGATGGTTACTTCTGCTTTGAGGCTAACTGGCCAGGGACTGGATTAAGGACAGCAAGATTGGAAGAACATAGGGGTCCTTCCAAAGCTGACTGTATGAATTTGGTCAAAATTTGGTTTAAAAACACATCGGAGTAACTTCCTCATGTCTCATAGAAACCTGGGCTCACACCAGAAAAGAGCAGAGAACATGCAGCAATATAAGTCATTTACACACTGCATTACATATGTAAATATTTGCCATTCATAAATTTACTTTTGTTTCAAGTTTTTTTTTGTTGATTGATACATCTCTTGTACCAAAGCTGAGCCCCTCAACAATGGTGTCACAACACACTGCGAACAGTGTTCCTTAACCAGATAAACATGTTTACCGAGTTGGTGAAAAGTCTACTTACCACTGTCCTGCTTTGAAGCTGAATTCTGGGTGGACAGCTATTCTCAAACGTTTCACCGTCTCCGACTCGTTAATGATGCCACATACTTGAGCTGGATACAGATCCTGTGTTAGGCAACCAGTGACACACAATGATACTGTCAAATAGTGGCACATGGATACAGTAAAGATGAATGTAGTCAACTAAAAATGATCAACTTACATTTTGTCTGTAGTTGCCCTCTGTTCTCTCTAGATGGTCCATTTGCCTTTTGGACGACATATTTCTTCTAAAACAGAAAAAAAAATTTTTTGTGTTTGTCTTGTATGTCAATTATTTTCTAAAGTTGTGAAAAAAGAGCTTTACAGCAGACAAGTGAATATTCAGAAACTGCAGGTGGACCAACAAGTAACAGCACACTTTAAAGGGCCCTTCATGGTTTGTTGCCCATCGACACTTCTGCTGTCGGACCATTATACCAGAGGAAAGTTGCTTTTTGTGGTGCTGCGAGAATTGAACAGCTCATTTTTAGAAAACTACATTTTACGGGGTGGCAACAAACATGTCAGTAGACCATATATGAACACATAAAAGCTGTGTCTGATCTAATATCTGTGGCTATTATAATGTTACAGGTAATAGCTTCTTTAAGTTTGTATACATGGAAGATAAAGTGACAAGCATTTCCCTGATAACAGATCAATAGATTCCTTCTTGTCAGTGTCCACCGTGTGTGAGGAGCGAGCAGCCATGACGGCAGACCACAGTAAACAGTGCCGGTACATTCAGGATGAAGCACCTTGTGACGGATCTGGGGCCCAGCAGCTGGCGGCAGAGGAGACCTGCGACGGGACGCGGCAGGCTGAAGGTTCGGGCGGCGGAGGACAGGAAACAGTGGACGCCCATCGCGATCTGGGCTGATTTCAGAGAAGAGAAGATCTGGCGTTAACTTGGCAAATCACCAACTGGTTTCTCACTGATCGATAAATCCTCTCAACAGCTGAGGCCATCAACAATGCAGGTTAGCGTTCACCCCTTTGGGTGGGAGGGCACTCAACGCCAAACTCACGGAATCATCTAGTAACGTAGCACCACAACACACCACATCAGCCAAACGCCACCTAGTTGGTCAACTGTTACATCACACAACGTGCCACAACACCGCAGTTACTGATGATGATGCGTCTTTTGGTGGATGATGACGACAGGAATACGATGACGGCGTATCCTAAAACGTCACACACTGATTAAAAAGTAATAACACGAGGTGTTATTGTGATTGTTGTGCGTGATTTCGTCATGCTGATGGTTAGCACGCTAGCTAAAGCAGCTAGCCGGCTTGCTAGCCGGTAGGTAATTTGACACAGTCATGTAACACGTCAGCAAACAGCGAGCTGCTGAGCTACTTTTCTTACCGTGATAAGATGACGGTCTGTTTTTGTCAAGTGATATTCATTTTCTCCCCAGTATATTCAGAGTAACCTTGGTCATTATGATTACATGACACTATTGATGTCTTCTTCTACTTTGAACTGTACTGCAGCGTCTTCTTCTACTATATGGGGCATTCTGTGTTTCGCAGTAGCGCCCTCTTCTGGACGGTTGGTGCATAAGAGCATGTGCCACAATAGCATTCTTTTCAAATAGTGATTGCTCAAAACATTTCCTTGGTAAATCGTTTTATTAGCAGGTTAAATCGTCCGCACCAAATATTGGAGAGTTTTTGCATTCTAAATACAATGATTATACTGTTTTCTGGCTTTCAGTGGGAATTTTCATCTCTCTGTCTTATATTTCACGGATCAACGTAACCCTCTTTCTTTTGGCAGCATTATGCATCATGTAGGACAGTCTTTGTTTGCTTCAAGAAAAAAATAAAATCAAGTGAACACCACATTTCTTAAAGGGATTTATATGTAATACAATTCAAAACACTGCGTGATTAGGTTATTTAATGAGTTGTGTTCCTTTAAAGGAAATCCTCTTTAACGTTGTTTGAATTATAACTGCAAACAGTTGTGGGGATGTTTATATCTCTGCACACATTCTTATGGCACACTATTGAACTTGTATTGATACCATACAATAAAACTGCAATATTGAACTTGAATAAGGTAAAGTCTGCAGATGAATCCACTCCCACCCAGACACCCAGTGATGATGAGAGTTGACAGAGTTTCTCCCTGAGACCACCATGCAGGACCAGCGACTCATCATGGGATGTTGTGTGGATGGATAGAAAATACTCTGTTGCTGATTTTTTATGAGGAAGTGAAAACTGCAGCAGCTCCCTGCTGCAGGACACTTGCATGGATCACAAGCTTGTCAAAACCTGGAATTCGAATCCTCAAACCACCTCAGCTCCAGCTTATTGCTGGCGACTCAGTTCCCAATTCAGAATTCCTTTCTACACTTTAAATTCATATTTGTGAAAGTTGTACCAATCTATATTTTCATTTTAATACCAAATCAAATTACTAAAGGTAGTCTGCAGTAATTGCCCTTAGCTCACTGGTTTGATTTTACTGTTGTGATTCAATGATGTTAATTTGGTTTCATCTTGAAATTGAATGTGTCCGTCTAAATGCACTGATGAAGTCTGGATGCTTTTTCAACTGTCAGCTCTTTGTTCAGGAGTTAAAACAATAAAATGGACATGTATTAAAAAAACAACCCAAAAGTGATTGTGTTAACTCTGTACCACTTACAACTAATATACAAATAATATGGTAATTTCACTGATTATCACCAAGCCTTTGTGTAGAAAACAGATGATCAAGAATTACATTGGCTCCATCTGGTGGTCAAATAACAGAAAGCGTGCTGTTATGTGAGAAGTAGCTTGATGCCACATTTCTCTGAAGATGCTTCTTTGTTTCGTCATTTCTTTTCTATTTTAATAGGTTAAATGTTGCTTGGTGTTGGTGGAAAGTGTTTGTACACCAATACAAATTTACACTTGTTCAGAGTCTCTGTGAACTTAAGGTATGGCTGCACAAACGGTTAATGTTACAGTTCCTGTACCTAATAAACATAATAATAAACCTGTGTGCTTGCCAGTTTGCCGTCTGTTATAAGAAAAGTACTTAAGAGTCAGACAAAAATCACAAAGAAAATATCCCCTGTAGGATTCCTTTCTGCATTCCTGACGGTTTCATGTGGTGAGTTTCAGATGCTTTACTCATTGTTTAATAACTCAAAAAGGCACAGAGGAAAACAAACAATGCAATCCCCAAAATCAAGCACACAATGCAATACATCGAAACTCATTACATTCACAGGAACAGAATTTGACCGGCTCCACCCAAAAGCTCTGCTTATTTGTTTAGTCACACTAATACCTGAGCCAGTCAGCCATCAGCTGTGGGCTGCAGTGTGTTGGTCTGTGTACCTGTTAGTGTTTAAGGAGCCCTTGAGCGTTTGTTGTAGACGGCTTGTAACTATCCTTAGATGCAGTAGCCGCTCACTTCCTTGGAGAGCTGTTTTTGTGAGCTGACTCTACCAGTCCGACTGGCTGCCTCCCTGCTCTCTTTCCCAGGGTTGGCGTGCCTCGGCTCAACCTGTTGCTCAATGCTGCACAATGGCAGATATTTTCAGGTTTATCGTGTCCCAATTACTTACCGGACTGGCAAAGCACATGCTTTGATGCGAGCAGCACACTGCCGTGGTCACACACACGCAACAACGAAAAGAAAACACAAGCGTAGACAATGTTCTTCATCTGAGTCAACATGAATATTAATACATGGTTGTGTGAGTCACTTTGTGTTAAAGTGTCTCTGAATCTGTCTCAGCCTTTCAACATACAGACAGAAGCTATTTATACATGATATGACATTTCCAAATAATGACTATGTGCTGATGGTAATTCAATTCCAGGTACAAACAATATAAAGGCAGCCAAAAGAACCCGACACAAGAACAGTGTCTTCCCACGGGCCAACATTAATCACACAGTCAAGAACACTCGAACACCAAATCACTGCTGAGATTATCATTTTACAGTTTTTAATGCAGAATTAGATTTTAAATATTTACATGTCATTGTTAAAAGCTTCCACACTCTACAGTATTTGACTTCTGTACTTAATGAATCATCCAGTCTATGTTTGCTCTGTTTTATTGTTATTCTTTTATGTCTCACGTGCTGCCTTTTAAATTACTTTGATTTTATACTATTTTTATCTATGTTTTATACTTTGATGTTGCATCGTTGGTATTCTGTGGACAGTAAAAGAATAATTTAATTGTACAGGGAAATACATTTCTTTGTGCATATGACAATAAATCCTATTATATTATATAACAATTTTTTTTACATAATTAGCTTTAATTTTCCTATTTATATGTTCCTCCCTTTAACTTGTGACTAATGCATGCATGCATTTATCAGCCATAAATGCAGAAATAATGTAGTAATTTGTGTACCTGCCGGTCCAAACCTGCTTGTTATATGTATTAATTTCCATTCTAAAGCAACTGTAACGTCTCCCTCCGTGTGTGTGGCTGCTTCTCCCTCACTGCTTGATCATTTGTAATGGAAGAAAGTCATCCAGTGCTGTGACAGAAATAGATACCGATCACTGTTTCAATATCACTCCACGTCTTCACTTTATTTGTGTCGTGCATTCTCCACATGCCTCTCAGTCTCGGTGGGCAAACGCTCAGATTTCACCCTGAGGAAATCCTTCCGTCAGAACTCCATGAGAGATGCGTTTACTGCAGCTCTATCTGAACCATCTCTGCAAGGAGGTTTTTCTTTATCTGATGGAAGTTATTGTTCAACTTTCAGTGAGACTAACTGTGGTTTGTGGAGAGGAAAGCAGATTGGGAGATATGGAACAGTGGCAGATTAAAACTCTGAGGCGCTGAGATTATGATGTTTAGTCCAGAAGACGTTGTCTCTGTTGTGTGTTATGGGTGAGCAGGGCATGTCAAAATGATGGAACAATTATTTATGAATTTTTTAATTCATTTATTAGGTAACTGTAACACTGTAAAGATGAACCTGTTCCAGCTTCCTAAATGTAAGGATCTCCTCCTTTTTTCTCATTAAGTAGTATATCTTAGCTGGACAGAACTAACCATCACCATCATTAGCATTTTCAGGTATTATAGTAATCAGAAAAGATACGACCTATTAGTTCATGATCAAAACAATCATTAGATGAAGAACGTTAATCCGAAGAGTCATCTGCAGTGTGTATTTGTGCATATGTGTGTCAACTGCATCCATGGTAACCTGCATGTGTGTGTGTGTGTGTGTGTGTGTGTGTGTGTGAGTATCAAGTGCAATGAAGGAGCATTCTGTTTAGGCGTGATACGTGATGAAATTATTCTGCAGAGTTTCGACTGGGACAAGATACGTGAGGAGAGGGAGTCCCCCAGGTATGCAGGTCACCGGCTGCTGAAGGAGAGAGAGAGAGACAGAGAGAGAGAGAGAGAGAGAGAGAGAGAGAGAGAGAGAGAGAGAGAGAGAGAGAGAGAGAGAGAGAGAGAGACACACACACACAGAGAGAGAGAGACGGATCACATTCCTGTTGCCACAAAAACTTTCACTCTAAACGTTGGAGGGAGACAAAAAGCATTCCCTGATTCCTCCCTCCTCCTCTCTGTCTGTCTGTCTGTCTCTCTCTCTCTCTCGCTCCCTCTCTCTCTCTCTCTCTCTCTCTCTCTCTCTCTCTCTCTCTCTCTCTCTTTGCTGCTCAGACTCAGACCAGGTCTTCCTTGTTGGCTCTGGTCCACACAGAAACCTTTTGGGTATTCAAAGGCACACCGAGAAAAAACTTGCTAACGTAATTCCACATCTCAGAGACGTCATTCCCTCAACACAATAGAGAGTCTGAGATTAATGTTGTCCCACTTGTGGTGCGTGTTAACCCCAATGTGAAACATGTACAGTAGTTATAGAAGTTATAAATCAATGCACTGATAAAACTTTTGGCGCAAACGTTATCTCATCTTTTTTATTTGCATTTTATTTACATTGTACCACTAATTCACTTAAATACAAATTCAAACTGTCAAATAACTTGAGTACAATATTAAAAAATGCAGCTGTGCAGTAATACGGCCCCTGTGAGAGTATCACATATACAACAAACAATACATTGTTGTTTTATTAATGTTGGTGCATTCATGTGTAAGTAGCACTTTACTAGCTGGTCCAGGTGGAGCTAAGTGTAGCACTTTACCTGTTATTATAATAACCACTTATTAACTTATTTGCATATCACTGTATAAAATAGATTATTAGAAAAGGTATCACTGAGTTTTGTCTTATTTCAAAAGATGCCATCAATTAACATATTAATATGTCCGGATGTAAGTCTCTGTAGATGCTGCAGGGTGCTGAAGCCATGCATGAGTGAATGTGTCCTGGTCATGTGTCTTTCTGACAGGCAGACAGACAGGCAGACAGACAGACCACATGACACTGACCTCACGCAGAGACTTGAAGGAGCAGCGCGAGAACAAGCAGAAGCATCTGGAAGAATCTCGCGCGACCAAACTGCTTCGCGTCACTTTTGTGTGAATTTACAACAACAGCGATGTTCTGTCAGGAGTCTCCTGGCT
This sequence comes from Eutrigla gurnardus, assembly GCF_963514095.1. Classification (NCBI taxonomy): domain Eukaryota; kingdom Metazoa; phylum Chordata; class Actinopteri; order Perciformes; family Triglidae; genus Eutrigla; species Eutrigla gurnardus. Next base: position 10,123,469 of record NC_139928.1, on the reverse strand, counting down.
GCTTCCGGTCGCACGCCCCCCTCTGGTAGTGTCCGCGCAGGGTCTCATTTACACCATGATGCACACACACACACACACACACACACACACACACACACACACACACACACACACACACACACACACACACACACACACACAGGCTACTGGGAGTCCAAAACCGGAACATAATTTGGCTCCCTGGCTTGGGTTGGGTTCAGGTGATACAAAGGGCCTTCTCTCTCTCTCTCTCTCTCTCTCTCTCTCTCTCTCTCTCTCTCTCTCTCTCTCTCTCTCTCTCTCTCTCTCTCTCTCTCTCGCTTTATTTTTTTTTTTATCTGTCACTGAGGAAGCACACGTTCCCATGGGGCATGTTCCTTAGCAACCACAAGCCCCGCCTTAACATCGCAGTGGCTTCACCTGAGCGCGTGCTCACGTGACAGTCCCCCGAGCGTTCATCCAATCAGGAGTGAGGACAGGTGCACCGAGAGGAGAGTTTCGGAGGCGGAAACCTGCCGGTTCAGTGTTAGAAAGTCGCTCCTTATAAATGTGTCAATTCATCCGTATTATTCACGATAACTGCAGGAGAACAGCGGAGGGATTCGACGAGAGTCAGCGGAGAAAAAGGGGAAAGTTTTTGTTGGTGGGAGATGTGAGGAAGCAGCTGGCTCGTGCGTAAAATGGATCCTGCTGCTGCGACCCCTCAAAGGACTACTGTCACATTTGTGTTCCACCACTGAAGAAGAAGAAGACGACACTATCCCGTCCTGTGGATTTATATCTCAGGACGATCACAAGTGTGACATTCACGCTTTTCATTGGGCTCACTACACTCCGCTGCTGTAGCTCAGGTGAGTGTTTATGTTGGCTTTTTTATTTATTTTTTTTGCGCATAGTTCACCTGTGAATCACAGCTCGCTCTTCTGTTCTTTACAACTCATTAAACCAGTTTTACAGAGAAGGTAAAAATGGTTACACTGGTTATTCTTAGGATTAGTTGGTGAGAAGTTATGTCACTTGTGGGAAATGGTTAAGAGAAAGAAGAAATATGCAACAGAAAATAGGATTTTGTGATGATTATTAGGGCGATGATGAAGATGTGGAGCATGATAATATAAGAACGGTGATGTAATGACATGACAGTAGGCCTATTAGAGACATAGCTTTTAAAGGGATAATTGATGTTTTACTAGAAATTAGAGAGTGATGTACATCTGGAGCCAGATCAGGTGAAATTACATGTCTCAAAATGATACTGGTGCAGAGGGGGAGATGTCAGCTGAATGATGGTTTCTGTCCCCTGTTCCAGTTCCTCTCCCCCAGTCAAGGATGACCGAGAGGGTCCCGTGGTGGAAGGCATTCCTGCCAAAGAAGAAGAGCGGAGGCTCCAAGGAAACCGCTTCACCCGGCACCTTTGACCCGGACTTTGACCCTTTTGCACAGCCCGAGAAGAAAAAGGAGCCCGCGGCCTCCAAGACCACCGCCGAGCAGTCCCTGTCCCAACAAGAGTCCAACAGGAGCTCCAGCGTCCACAGCGATGACACCTACGACGACTCGCACCTGGAGTCGGTCTTCAACGAGCAGACATGTCGCCGGAACATGAAGGTGTCGCGCTCGGGTCGGTTCAGGGAGAAGCGGAGGATGCGTTCGGGCCTTCCTATACAGGAGAAAGACACGGAGTGTGAGGACATGCGGTGACAATGAAGAGGAGCATATGATCAAAATATTTATATCAAAAGATGGTTGGAGAAAAGAAGAGGGATTTGAGTAGACGGCGATACTACATGCTGTTCAGGTGCACCAAGAGGTCAGCTGTATGTTGGTTACCATGCTGATCATGAAGATGACAAGGAGCATTCAACTTTTAGCCCAATGCAGGAATGAGGTTTTACATGAAATATTGGACATTTGGTCATTTGCTGTTTCTGGACTTGTGCCAGAAGCCCAAAGAAAACAAATCATAAATTCAAATTACTTGAAATGGATTTCTTCTGCAGAATGGTTATCAAACCATTTCACTCAAAATATCCCCAAATCAAAGCTCAAAAGAAGAGATACAGCACTATTGCTGTAAGCACTTAAGAGCCCAATATGCCATTAATGTCTCACGCTGTCCCTGATTCAGTCACGGACCTACAACCTTTTTAGAAAACACAATCCCAGAGTGCAATATTCTGTCAGTCCTCAACTTTAAGTGTGATATGCTCCAGGAAAACTATCATCCATAAGGTGTTTACATTATATATATAGTAAGAATAATATATGTTTAATGATGAAGGATAAATAATGCTCCATTTGTGAAAAATGTTGATTCTAAAGGGTTAGAAGGATGTTTATGAAGGTGTAAAGTTATATTATTATGTGTGAAAAGAAATCAGTTAGCAAACGAAGTAAAGGGATGCTTGCGTACAGCTTTTAGTCAGACGCACAACACTTACCAGCAAAATGTATAAAGTACTTTGAATGAAGGATGAAACCCAGCTTGTATTATGACATAATGGGCCCAATTGAAGTAAGAAGCTAATGTCCGTGATATCCAGCTGGATGAGATACGGCCGTGTAGCTAATGAAGTATGATCCAGAAGTAGTTTGCTTTGCAGGGCTACCGTATTTTGGACCACCTGTGAATACTTAAATGAAGGTAAAATATGAGAAGTGAGTCTGAAGAGCGTGTTGCATCTGCATGTGTCTTGAGAAATGTGTCTTCAAGCAGACGCTGCTGGAAGAGAGACTAGAAAAACCAGACATTTTACAGTTCGTGGATCGCTAGACACTCACAAACACAAAAGACAATGTGCTCTTAAAAACATAAGCCATGCACTCGGTGACTCATCATCCCTTCACTGAGGCGACGTGTGATTGTCACATTGTCTGCAAAAAAAAAACACAATTACAATGAATTAGTGCCATGCATGTGAAGCGTCTGTGGTGTCAAATTCTCAGTCACTGTTGAGATGTGTGTGTTTATGTAACAGGGTTATGACTGATGCGTCATTTGCGGCTATAAAATCACAATGTGGCTTTCAGATGTAATGCATTAGAATCCAATTGTCAGCTCGTTGGGTGAAACAGATATTTTGATATTAAAGTCACACCTTTGAAGGAAGAAGGCCTGTACTGTCGTATTTTCAACACAAGGGGGCGAAAATGCTCAATCATACAGCTTAAAAATCACTAAAATACACCGCTAATATAGAAACGTGGGGGTGCAGACCTCTTCCCCTCCGGTTCTCATAACTACACGGTCTTTGTTGTTCCTACAGGTGTTATTCAAGGTGAAGGAAAGTTTCTTGGTAACTTCAGCGCCCCCGCCTCTTCCATTGGTCCGTGGTGAGTGTGGGGCGGTAAGGTGTGGCCGTGCACTCTTCGCCTCCTGCAGCGCGCGCTCACGAGTGATTTCACGACAGAGAGACCATTGTGCACGACCACCATCGCATGTCGTCTGCTGCTCCGGGGAAGTGAAATGAAACGTGTGTGGAAGTTTTTGCAACGCAAAGTTTAGTTGCTGTCAGCCGAGACGCCGGGGACGCGTCGTCCTCACCGGACTATAAATAACGCCGCGGAGAGAGCGCGCTATGAGGTCAGTGTGCCGCGGCCCGTATCACTGAAGCGCTCTCTCTGCAAACAGGTGGATTTCGGATACTTGGTGAAGGTAAGACAACGTTGCGGTCTGTAATGAATGCTCACTTGTATTTGACATGTTGTTGTTATTCTTTTTTTAAGCACCGTTTCTTATTACTGTCTATCCAAAGGCATGACGCATGAAGTGTGTCAGGGTTTATTTGTTTCTGTTTTAATAGATTGGTCTTTGAGATGCAGTTTTGTTCCCACTCTCTACTTAAGAGAAAACAATGCAGTATAGTATTATACTGTAGTAATTTGGTCATATCAGTTCAATTAATTTCACAAAAGTTACAGATACATTTTTGTTTTATTTCCAAGTTTAACAAAAAAACAATAGACAAAGTTTTGGAGATGCACGTTTGATGAATGTGACAAAATAAACATGAGTATAAAAGTAATACATAAAATAAAGTATTGCTATTTATTTCATGTTTTATGCATGGACACAAATACCTATTCCTTGCCAAATCAAACTCATAGAGACATAAACATTGTAATGTGTTATCCTTAGACTTTGAGGGTAGTGCTGCATGAAAAGTACTGTCAACACAGATATCCCCTGATTTGCTACTGGGAGCTCTGAGACCCCGAACAGAACTTTACAGCTACACCCTGTCCATGATTCATTCAACAGAGATTCAGTATTACGGCATCGTCAAGTCAGTAAGGGTTGGGGCTCCATGGTCTGTGTACTTTCAAATAAACACTGTAGGAATCCCTTGTTAAGGCTGCAGCAGTGCTTTCGCGTGTGTTTGTGATCTTCTTTGATTCAGGAAAAATAGGACGTACTACAGGTCAAAGAAAAACAGCTGGTGTGAGAAGTGCATTTCCAGTCAGTGTCCCCTCAGCTAACCAGTGTTTTACAGAGCTACTGTACACTGGCGGTGTCCAAGAGGCTGCTTGACACCGATATGAAGATAGAAATAGCAACGGAGGACAGTCTGCCAGTCACATAGACGGGAGGCCTCGTACACACACACACACACACACACACACACACACACACACACACACAAACATAGACAGACAACAGGGACAGATACATAGAGATTCAACAAAAACACTTTCTATTCTGTGTTCGACTAAATTGCTCAGGAAGAGCATGTGCAAATTCCACAGAGAACCAAATGTGCACAATCCTCGGGCTGTTTTCAGTCTTTCACAGCCGCGCAAGACAACTCGTCAACAATTCATGATGCCAAGAAAGTCGCCCGGACGTCTCGACGACTGTCGTTGGGGATCATGTGCTGCCAGTTACGTGCAGAGGTTGAAAGACGCCGACATAATCCTGGACACGAGCTCGTTCCCTGGAAAGTTTGATGTTTGGCCTCCGGTGCTTATCACTCGGATTACTGAGCCAGTTGCTCCTGATGACAGGACCGCTAAGCATCCTGTTTCATGTTCTGTGTAATGTCGAGGGGGGGGAAACAGCACAATGTGTGTGCTCGCTATTTTCCTGTGGAGTTTCCTCTGCGTGTTTTCCATTCACTTGCTGCAGTGGAGGCCTCTGGACTCTGAGCGACTGAAGGGTAGGGGTCCATTACTTGTCACACAACCGTCTCCATTGTTCCTCGCCCGAGTCCCACCACAGGGCATTGTGGGAAGGACAGGAGGACATTTTGGGGGGGAGGTTTGGATGTGTCACATTTCTCTAGACAGGATGGAGCACTCTCTGTTTCCTGTTTTGCACCTTCCTGTCCAGGGAAGAGGGTCGGAGGTCATCGAGCCTTCGCACAGAAGCAGCTTCTGGAAAAGAAAGTGTCCAGTGGCTGCAGAGCATGAATTGGATGGTGACTGTTTGTTTTCACTTATAGGGTATGCATTGTCTTCTGCAGGTAGCTGAGGCCTCAGCATGCCAGCTCCTCCTCCCCCACCACCTCCCCTGGCTCCTCCCCCACCACCGCCGCCGCCCAGCATTGCCCTGCCACAGGTAAACTGTCTTTCTCTAACTCTCTCTCATGCAATTAAACAGTCACTCCTTCTCACTGACCCTCAACCATCACCTGCAGGTTATTTGCATTATTGATTGAGGTAACACACACACACACACACACACACACACACACACACACACACACACACACACACACACACACACACACACAGGAGGACAGACAGCAGACTCTCCGTAGAGTGTCATGTTTCCACAGCAGGTGCTCAGTGTCCTCATGTTAAATGAGTCGGCGCTGCCAGCGAACGAGGCTGTAGCACACATCAATAAACCAGGGTAGCAGCGCTTCTCCTCTCTTCATGAATCCATCACGAAAAGTTATCTGCCACTTCCTGTTCCTCTTCTTCCTCCCTCCGCTCTAACGTGTTCCTCTTCACCTGTCCCAAACCCAAAGATATTCATTTTACATTCACGTGAAATGGAAACATACCTAAAGGGTAAAGCACTGGTCACTGTTACATAAAAACTCTTTTCTTTGCCTCTGTGTGACAGTGTCCATCCGAGCCTCCTAAGCTCCCATCTGGAGGAGGAGGAGGAGGAGGAGGAAGGTGTGCCCTGCTGGCTGACATCCAGAAAGGAGCCAGACTCAAGAAAGTCACGCAGGTCAATGACCGCAGTTCCCCCACCGTCCACAGTAAGAGCAACGTCCTTACTATGCTACATATATGCACATCTGGTGTCTCTGACTAAGTCAGGTAATTCTCTCAGTGGAGCTCAGAGGAAGTGGGTTCAGTGATGTGTTTGTGTGTCAGGATGCATTTATTGTAGTAGATCATTGGCAGTATGTTGGTTCTCTTTGACCTGTATTGAAGACACACAAACACACACACACACACACACACACACACACACACACACAAGCAACTGGTGATTTCAGGAAGGAATGTCCTACAGCAGATAAGGATGCAGGCAGAATAGGAAACTACTGTTGTATATACAAGGCCAAACACAATAGACAAGACATTGTATCGGCAGTATACTACAAGATTTATTAAAAAAAAAATCATCTTTATGTATGTTATGTTTTTGTGGCAAACGGTATTTTCAAGTCTGTGTGCATTCGATGCTGGATCGTTGAAATATGGATGTCAGCGTATGTAATGATAAGGATTTGTTCATTCAGTGAAGGAATAAGCTTAACTTACATGTAAATAGTAGCTGACAGATTGTCAGTTTTGATGGATGCAGCCATGCCAGTTGAAACAGACTGCTTTGTTACTGAAAGGTGTGTTGTTGGCCCTCAGGGAGATCAGGTGATTTGGGCGGTGCAAAATGTATTCATGTTTCTGACTGAACTATGGCATCTTTATGTCCTTTCAAAACTAAGAACAAAATTCCCACGACTAGATCACCTGCTGAGGAAACGAAAGACTCTTAAAATGTTAATGAACATGTGATAAATATATAATGATTAAAAACACCAAATGGAGCGATGTCATTGTCATTGATCGTTTGTAATGTGTACATGTGTCGTTCCCCAGAGCCCAAGGCTGACACTGGAGATGCACCCGGCAGCGTTGGTGCTCCTCAGGGCTCATCGGGAGGGGTGGCACCCATGGGACAGACCTTAGGTGGGCTCTTTGCAGGAGGGTTCCCCACTCTCAGGCCGACAGGACAAAGAGACTTAGCAAGCAAGACCCCAGGTTGGTGCAAAGTGTCTTGCTCTGACTAAATCTGTAATAAATATACTTGTGCTGATCATCGAACTGACTTGTGTGTGTGTTTGTTAAAGTGTCACGATCGAGCTCCTCCGCCTCGATGAAGCCTCAGTGGAACCCCCCGACGCCGGCAGACCCCAGCAGCATCTCTGAGCCTCTCAGGACGGCGGAGCTCCGGACCTCCGTCCACCGTCCACTCGCTCCCTCACCCTCCGCTCCTCCGCCCTCCGCTCCCTTGCCCTCCGCTCCTCCGCCCTCTGGTCCTCTGCCCTCTGGTCCTCTGCCCTCCGCTCCTCCGTCCTCCGCTCCTCCATCTCCATCTCACGGCAGCAAGCACCCACCCTCTTTCCCTGCTTCCTCTCCCCCTCCGCATACACCTGCCCCTCCCTCAGTGCCTCCCCCGCCTCCCCCTCCCCAAGCCTTCCAGGACCGGCCGGCCAATAGGCCGCCTCCTCTCCCCTCCTGCCCTCCTCCTCCACCTCCATCCCAAGTCACCAAACCCACGTGGCTCCCCATCCAGCACTCCTACCAAACCATCATCTCCCAGCCGTCTACCCCTCCTCCTCCTCCTCCACCTTTCTATCCTCCCTCTGCTGTTCCGGGAGACCGCTCCTCATGGTGCTTCTTCCCTCCGGCGCCATCCCCAGTCCACTCGGAACCTTCTCGGTTCCCCATCCTGCGGGACAGCCCACTGGGGCCTCCTCCCCCACCTCCTGCTCCCCCTCTCCCAACTTCTTTCATCCCCACATGCCCGTCCACCCTCCCCCCTCCACCACCCAAGGTGGCCGCAGTGCCCTCCCCAACCATGCGCTCTCTGCCTCCCTCATACCCCTGCAACGCTCCCACCCGCCGGCCGCCCGCCGTGCCCAGAAGTGCAGGTAGGTTGACATCAAAATGAGGAATTGTCTTTGTTCTCACCAGTGATCTTTCTGGTAAATTGAGAGCCGTTGTAAGGTGGCTGATAAAAAATAACCCAAGGCATTGAGATGATATTCACTTATGTCCAAACAAAGCAAAAAAAAAAAGAAAGTGATGGAGATGACGTAAAAAGGCACAAGAGGATGTATTTGAGAATTAGAAGCAGATGGATTTCCGTTTTTCATCTAATTTACAAATGAGGTTAAATGTTAGGGGTTGGGAGATGATTTTCAGGATACGAGGAAACAAACCCTGGAAATCAAGTTAGCAGATGAGGTGTTTCTTTCCAAGGTCAAGAATTTATGAGGGAAAACACAAGTAGAAATATTTCTAACTGTTAGTTGTGTGTTTCAAACGTGTCTGAAAGCTTCCCAGCAAGTATAGGTTGTAAACTGTGGCAGCTGTTCAGCTTGTTATTAAAGGGTATGTGTTGTTACCAGCATTTACAAATCAATGCTTTTTGCCTAAGACAACAAAAAGTGTGAATATACCGCTTGATGTCTCAGTTGTCATAAATAACATATTAGATTTGGATGTATGCTTCATATTGTATATTTTATTATTCATGTCCGACACCCTTCTGGCTCTTGTCACCCTTGGCAACAGGTGTGGGTCGGCTGGCTCCTCCTCCAGCTCCCCCGGCACGTTCCCCCTCCACCGAGCTGTCCGGCCGCATTCCTCCCCCTCCACCTCCACCTCCCCTGCTTCCATCAAGTCTCAGGAATGGACACCTGCACAGCCTGGGCGAGTGAATCTTACTGTTATATAGCTGACATTTTGGAAGGCCTTTAGTGGACTTTAAGCATAAAAAAAAACTAGTTTAATTGGATTTTATTAGGCTACTAATATTATTTTCAACTTCATTCAAATAAGGGCAAAATAATTCACCACAACACTATTACAATATCTATCAGTAAGTTTATTGTAGTTTTGTTTCATTTTTGTCTCATGTGGTATGTAGGTGTAGAGAGAACTTGTAACCACAACTGTAAAAAAACGGGATTTAAGAGGCGCTGTGTTATTTAAACGATATTATCATAAGTGTATTATTAACATGAAATCAACATTTAATATTTTAAATATCAGTATATCACAACACCCGTAATTCAAATAGTTCCTATCCTTTTTCTAACTTAATATCTTATTCCCTACAACATCATTAGAAGTAAATTAGATCTTTTGTGTGTTTTCAAAATAACAGCTGGAAAAGGTGAAAGATAAAGAAATGTCCCCATGACAATATGGACTCCTGCATTTAAAGTAACGGCTGGTCTTTACTCTACATCTAGCAGATGATTTTGAATCCAAGTTCCAGTTCCACCCCGTAGAGGACTTCCCCCCTCCCGATGAATTCAAGCCTTTTCCTCGGATCTACCCCAGCAAAGAAAACAGAGGTAGCACCACAATACATGTTGCTGTTTCTCAACTTCACAGATGACTTCACTATCTTCTATTGAGTTTGTCTTTCCTCTCTATTACAGTGAACCACAAACCACCTGGGATTAGGACACACCTCAGATGAGTCAAGCCCCCACCCCCCACACACACACACACACACACACACACACACACACACACACACACACACACACACACACACACACACACACACACACACATCAGGCAGACTCAGTCCCCCTCCTCTTCATGACAATAACATTACTGTCATGGTCGTATTTGGTTGCAGGCTCTCTCTCTGTGTGTGTGCGTGTGTGAGAGTGTCCAGCGGGGTCCCGCCTTATACTGTGACCTCTGACCTTTTCCAGTGTGGAATGTTTTGAATGTGTGTGAGGAGGAGGGCTCTCCCTACTCATAAGTTACATACAGACTCTGCACACAAACAGTGTCCTGCAGTGTCTACATGCAGAACACAATATTTTGTCAAGTTGTCATCGGCCTTTCTTTTGTTATGGCCGCCGTTAACAAGGAGACTGCATGTAATCCTCCTGTTAAACTGAATGTGAAAAGATGTGAATATCTGGAACCCCTTTACCCTGGGGTCCATAGAGTGGTGCTTTGCTTTTGTTCATGTAATTATGTTTTTATAAGTAACAAATAAACCCATACAACTGTAGAAGAGAATACACCGACATTTTAGAAACGTGGCTTTGTTGTAAGTTACACTGAGATGTTATGAATATATAATGAATGAGGTTTCAGGTTCCCTTTCTCACTGTATTAACCAATACTAACACCCGTGAAGACAGTGCCACCTGCTGGTTCCATGTGTAGTATTTCAAAGTGTGACCACCAAATAAACCACAGTATTTTTGTTTCAACAAGTTGATTTTAGTGAGCAATTTATTGTAAAAAAGATCATTCAAAGCTACCTCAAACAGAACAGTCACTCTCATATTGACTTTAGTCTTGATGTGTTAACAATGAGAAACCCTGAAGCTGTAGAAACCGCCTGCCTAGGTTCAAGTCAGATCATTTTCTGGTTTCAGACTTAATATGTGCAATATGTCAAAACAACCTCCGGCATGTTGTTAAAAAGCAGCAGGTACAGTTAATCACCTTGTTTTTGGATTGAAGCACATTTCTCAGTTGTCACATGTCAAACAGGAGTCACTAATAAACACCAGAGCCTGTGTATGCTGGTTTACTAGTGTAAAATGAAAGGGAACGGTTATGATCTTTGTCAGACTTGTTTTCCTGCGATGTCAAGTCTTCATGGCTGCCATGGGAAAGGTTCACATTTTCATTAAATCAGGTTTGATTGTTAATTTGTTTTGTTCTCTGAACAAATGGACTGACTTAATTTCCATTAAGGTGGATTTCACAGCCAAATTTAGGAAATAATCTACTTGCATTGCCTGCCCAAAGAATGAACTGCAACTACAACAAGAATCCAAAAGTACTCTGTTTTAATAATGCACTGGATTAAGTTACTATTAAGAAGAATTGCCATGAAATTTGTATTCAGTAAATGACCACATTTCATAATAATCTGACCTACCTCCGTATGCAAGACGGGGTGGAATGGGCTCTTTTGGAAGCAAACACACAAAACATTCAAAAAAGTACAAAAACACTGAAAGTTGGCTCAAAGCTCACCACACAGCTTCACACAAGAGGAATTTACACGTCACACACCAGATAAACACGATGCTTCCTTAAAAGTGAAAAACGGGAAGACACTAGATGAGCGAGTGGTTTGTGGGACCGGTAGAGACTTTAAAGTTCATCGTGTTTGTAAGTAAACTCTCTGGAGGATATGAAGCCGTCTTTGTTCTCGTCCTCTTTGACGAAGATGTCCTCCACCATGTTGGCATGCAGAGTGTCGTTGGGAGGGTAGCCATGACGCTCAAACTCTTTCCTCAGATACTCTTTCACCTGGGAGATTGAGAGCGAGAGCGTTGGATTATTAGTGAGGCAGGTTGATGAAGCTTCTTGTGTACTGTGTGGAGACGGATTAATAAATCAAATTCCAGTTAAATCCTCCAATTAGCAATTATGTCAGGAAGGGGCCCCGCATATCAGACATGTATTATCTCTGCCTCAACTGAGATATCATCTTTCTAGTTGGTGGAGGGCTATACGCAGAGTGACTGATGTGTTTGTAGCAGTGGTTCAATCTGAGGGTATTTTTTTTTTTTAGGACACCGTTGCGTTTACCTCATTCTTGGAGAGCCTCCAGTCATCGTTGAGGTCCATCTCCTGGAAGGACTCGTGTGACCTCGGTCCATTTCTGATGTCAAGCAGCTCGATGACAAAAGTCAGTGTGCTCTCAGGTGGGATCTTACCTGACGAGACAACACCACAGAGCAAGAGGTCACCTGTGAGAATGCTTCAGTTTGGAGAAAACAACTGGTTTGGTTGGTGATGCAGAAATGTTACCCATACAACAAATGTTGAAAGTGTTAATGAAAAGCAGAAGTTGGTTGCATTATTAGTCACATCAAGTCATTCAAGTTTTTTGTGAGATAAGTTAGTTAGATGCAGAAGAGACAGGTATTATTGGTTAGGGTGGTGTGGGTGTGCTTACCAGGACAAAGCATAGCATTGTTCACATGCTCCATGTTGAGAAAAAGTGGACTAATATTGCTGAATAAAACCTTTATTCAGTGTGGGAGTCCTAGAGAGCTATTCAAAACAAGACAGACAAGTATAATATACATACATGCATAACACACGGGATAATAGTGCACATTTTCTAAAGGAAGACAGAACTGTGTTTCTGCATATCGGCATGCAGACTGCATGCATATGGACAATGCTGCAGTACCTTTTCCTTCCTTCCCATAGGCCAGGGCTGGAGGTATGACAAGTTTCCTCTTCTCTCCAGAGCACATGTCCTGCAGGCCTTTATCCCAGCCCGTGAGCACTTCTCTAATGCCCAGTGTAAACCACATCGCATGCTTGTCGCCGTCAGTTCGACTGGGGCACAAACACACATACGGGTGGAGAGTTAGAGGTCTGACAAAGGGACCAGACAGAGGCCACAATCATGAAAATGAGTGGAACACCCCTTTGTTATGAGGCTAACTCTGACTGTAATTTCAAAATGATAAAAAAAATCACGCTGTCCTCTATGGTTTAAGGCTTCAAGCCTGTTTGACCTCTGACCCAACAGCTATGTCAAGGTGTCCTGGTCAGGAGTCCACTGGAAGTCAGTAAAGACAAAGACTACACAGGGGTTTTAATCAAGACTACAACTTACTACTACTAAACTCAATTCACAGAAATATTCACAGCTGTTTTTATTTAGATGTTGAGTTTTTCAATTGCATATTTTACTAGAGATTCAGAGATGAACATCTCATGACGTTTGTCACATAAAAGGTAAACACTAGAGGTAAGGGAGAATATGTTCCTCCCATTTGGCTGAACTGACCCTTGAAAAAAATGTTGTGTCACGTGACCCTCCCTGATGGACAGAGGCGTCACCAAGGAGATTGGACACGCGTGCACGCCGGAAGGGCAAAGCAAAATAGCATTCCGTGGTCTAAACAGTGCAGTGAAGGAGAGTGAATATGGCTGAACACGGTGAGACGGTAACTCTCGTTATGAACTGTGCAGGAACTCCCGACACTAGCTGTACCGTCACACCGTTTACCCCTACCACGTCACCACACGTACCTGGTGTAAAACAGCGTCCCATTCTCGAAGTATCCCTCCTGGTGCACGAGCAGCATGTCTCCGTACTTGGATTTCCGGTGACAGAGGAACGGTCTGTACTGAACTTCTATCTGGACGTCGGCTTCGGGCAGCTTCCCCGCGCTGACGGCCATCAGCAGCGGGGAGAGGAGCCAGCTCAGCACGCTCAGCAGCATGCTGCCACGCTGCAACCAGGAAAGTGACGGACGGCTCACCCAACTGCTGCAAGTTCCCAGCAACAGATGCGCGTGCACTCGGTCTCCTCTCTACGTGGCAGTGACGTATCATCATACACATGTTGATTTCCTGATTGGTTGCTTCTTCTTAAAATAAACCCCGCCCACAGACACTCCCTCTCACAGATCCTCGTTGTAGGCCCTAATCTTTATTAGTGTACACTGTTTTTTTTTTTTAATGAACTTTACATGCAGGCAGATTAGACACTAATCATACTTACTGGATTCATTTTTGGATTAACTGTGATGTAAATGAGCATGTTTTCTCTCGTTGTTGTTGCGGTATGACATTCGTTTTCCTCCTGTCGGGTATTTGAACATTCACTGGTTAAAGCAGTCCACTGTGCACTGAGACACATTTACATGCAACATCACAGCATTGCACTTCATAAATACACGTTTCCTAATACAATGCACAGGAATAAACACATTTACACACCCCTGATTTGCGCACTACAATATATATACTATTAATTATATAATTGTCTCTTTTTTTAAATCTCATTCTCGTTATAAAATAAATTCAGAATAAATTCAGAACAAATTCAGCTTATTTCTGCATTAACAGTCAGCAAGTCATACACATTGTAACTATTTCATATGATCATTAAAATGTTCCCCACCATCGCCGATGTCCATAACAGTGCTGCAGCCAATGGAGTGAAAGTAACATGGAGCTGCTCCCTGAGGCCAGTAAAAGCAATTGAACCTCCAGCGGAGACATTCGATTCAAAGCTGACTCCCATGACTTTTCATGGCTCAGAGCAGGCTCAGGAACATTCCTTCAGGACCCTCTCTCTCTCAGTCCATCAGTTATTTTTTAAGGGCTGAGACTTCAGTAGAAATCGGAAGTATAATCCCCATGATCAGAAAGAGGAATTGCAAAGCTGCAATCTGGCCATTTTTTTCTACTTCACTTTTCCACCTCAGGTAAAATACTTGCAACCAGTTGAATCAATGAGGCATGAGTCAGTGCATCTGAGCTGCCCAAAGGACCTGCAGAAACACGGAAAAGTATTTTTAACATGCGCAATTTAGGCCATACACAACATTTAGGAAAATAGACAGGAGGAAACAGCCAGCCGGGCTGCCGACACACATCTAATATTGCTAATGAACATATATTTTGTTTGTTTGATGTGAACAAAAAACAAGATTTTAAGATGATAAATTGTGTTTATACAGGCAGTTGCATGCAGGAATTTTTTCTCTCGGCAGTGAGTTTCAGGAAGTCACAGGATTTGTCCGTTTTTGTAGAGATTAAACAAACAAGAAATAAAGTCTTAAGTGAGCTTGAGGTGCTGGTAGCCATTGTTTAACCTGAGCTTACATAGTATTAAGCTTCTCAACTCTCAAAGTATTGACCTAGCCGAGTATAACTCAAGCAAGTTGTGTGACTTAGGCATCTAAAACACTGTGCATTAAGTGGCCCCAAGATAATGCACAATCATCTCTGGATGGTTTCAAAGACATCACAGTAAAAGTGACCTTTACAATCCTTGGATGGGTGCAGTATAAATGTGCTACTGATTAAAAAGGAACTGCATGGTGCTTTCTTGGCATAGATTCCAAGATCTATAGCAGCCAGGCGCACCTTAACAAATGGGCATACAGTGTATGTTTTTGTACGCATGCTGTCGGTCGACATACCCGGGAAGATAGGATTTGCAGGTCTGATAAGCGAAGTCCTTTCCGTCACACTCCTCAATGCCTTCATGTCGGTAGCCGTCTCCACAGTAGGCCCACTTACAGTCTGAGGTGACGAAAGGGAAACAGGAGGAGAATGTAGCGGTGGCAGAGTTAGGAGAGAGCAAGGGAGAGACGTTACTGATTGCTTTGGCACTCCGGTGTGTTTCGGAGATGCCAATGCAGCATTTTGCCGCTAATTTAATTGAACGGAGGGGAAGAGAGAAGTGACGCGATGGCAGGACGAGAGGGTGAGATTAATGAAAGATCAAGGAAAGGTTTCACAGTGTGCACTGCTTTTATCCTCTCTCTCTCTCATGTGGGTTCAGACTCTGTGTGGTGCCCTATAGGGCATCTCATGAGCAGCTGGGTGTAAAACAGCATGGTGGAGTTTGTGCAGCAAAAAGCCTAACCTTAACCTATTATATAGTATATAGTTCCATTTATTCCGTTTAGTTTATTTTTGACTTACATAAATCATTTAAAAAAAGGTAATTCTTGATCAACTATATTACATTAACCTACATAAAAGCAAATGGAACTCAATGACAGTAATAAATCACCATTTTCTTCACAGTCACATGTCATTGCAGCGTAAAGACATAAGGTGTAATTGATCAAATTAAGTATAGTCCCATTCTATAAAGTGTCGCATCCATCCCATTGAGCCAGCATGCACAATACCAGTACCCCAGCCCACCTAAATGGAACCGTGCCAAAACTAATGGTATTAATTAATTACCCTGCATTGATATGTCAAAATGGCCTATAAACATTGTGTTCGACCTTGACAGTGATGCATGTAACTCACTGAGACAAGCATCTGTGACGATCTGGTTTCCATCATCACACTCCTCTCCATGCAGGGCCTGGACCTTCCCGTCCCCACACACACCAACTCTGTCCGGGACTTTCTCTGTGGACTGGAACGGCTGGAAGGGCTGGACAAGTTGTAGGAAAACAAAAGCTCACTTGGCATTAAAGGCACTTTTTGATGCTAATCGGTTAATCGGTGTGCAATATTATCATTATGTTTATTATGGCACCACACAAGTGAAATCTATTCCATCCACAGAGGTAAAATAAAACATTTTCCTCCCATCGTCAGGACATTGTCGTTTTATATGAGCGCAATATACAAGAAGGCCCATCCTTCTCCGCATCCGAGTCAAAATCATTAACCCTGCCAACCTTCCATCAATCTCTCATCAGCAATAAACTTAATTCTGCGAAGAAGTACTAACCAATCAAAGGCAGAGTATGTTGGCTCTCCAAGAAAGGGGGGGGGGGGGATCAATCAAACTACCATAAATAACAGGCTGCGCAACTGCCAGTGGCTGTGAAAGAGGTAATTTGGCATTGGGATTAGAGGGCACTTCAACACTTCAAAAAGCTGTCCTGCACACTTATTGCTAGCGTGCTATTGGCTAGCATGTGACACGCGTGCCTAAGGTTGCCCACCTCTGGTATGACACATTTCGCAATGTATTTAGGCTAAAACTACCCTTTTTTAGGTGGAAAAAGTAAATATTTTATGTAACCTGGTGCTCATTTGAAAATCTGTACTGTTGCAGCTCAGTACAGCAATTCCATAACACTCTGATGTTGTTACCTGTATGGGTTTCCATCCATCTTTATCTTTGAAGTAGAGCACCCTCTGATCCTTCCTGAATACTATTGTGTTGTCTAGACGTAGACGCTCCATCTCCTCATCACTGTTTACCACGAATATCTGGACAGACACATACAGGAGAAAGTGTAAGGCGAGTAATAATCGACTTGTGTGGACATGAATTGAATTATGACGGACATATTGTAAGGATGCTGTTTTAGGTGAGTGGGGTCTTACTGCAGGGACTTTATTGAGGCCGCCCCGTTGAGTGTAGCTTCCAAATGGAGCGTTGTTTGCTCCAACAGTGGAATCACAGTCACAGCGACCTGGTGGACCCGCGGGACCCTTCTCTCCTTTGTCCCCTACTAGATAGAGACCTGCAAACGAAATAATGGGAAGAAGGGTTTAACACACAGATGCCGACACTATATATAAGGCTGATTGTGCATGAGTGTGTGTTATTGTACCCGAAGCAGGTGGACCAGGTGGTCCTGGAAGGCCGTTTGGACCTGGGGGCCCTTGAGGGCCCATGACTCCAGAGGCACCGGTATGTCCCTTGGTGCCCTGTGCAAACCAGGCAACAGCCCAATATTAGAAAACACACACACTGAAGGTGACCTACAAGCCACTGCCACTCGTGCATAGCTGTGATAATCTGGTCTATGGAAAACACATGTGTGCGTGCATGTGTGTGTGTGCACAAGTCTGTAGGCTGAGAAGATCTAAGATGCCAAAGACCCTGCAGCCCCTACAGAAGTCTATACTTAGAGCTGGACGTGGAACTTGAATTAGGCGGCGGGCGCTCTCAGAGCAGAGTGCACCACACCCGGGTGAAGGGATGTTGTGAGGATTCGCATCGTTCTTCCTCCAATTTCTGCACCTGTTTGCCTCTCTTCCCCGGCCGTCCAGTGGGTCCTCTCTTCCCTGCAAGTCCTTGCTCTCCATTTGGTCCCTGCTCCCCCTGGGAAAGGAGTTGAGGAATGATCAGTTTAAATGAGATTCTTTACTGTTGTCGTAATTGGACCATTCTTACCTTCTGTCCAAGCATCCCGGGCAAACCAATGGAACCCTAATTAGAGACATAACGAGAGCTTGATGTGAGGAAAGCCATTATCTCAGCAGAGTAGACACTCATGAACTGTTTAATGTTAATCTGTCTCCGTGATACGGGGCTCAAGAGAGCTTGAAATATCGAAAGAAAGTGCTATGAACCACTTTGGGTTCCAAGCAGTAATTAAGCAAACTGCTGTCGAGTTTTCCCACCTTTTTCAAGTCCATTACAACACAGCATGAGGTGAAGTGCTCATATTCAAAACACGCATAAATGGACTCTAAAGAATTGCATGACATAATATTTTCAAACACAATTTAAGGATCCGCAATAAAGGAAAATGAAATTTCTTCACCAACCTTATCACCCTTTGGTCCCGCTACTCCAGGTTCACCATAAACTCCCTGTAAAAAAGCGCAGCGCGAGAAATCAAATGAAGATTTAGTAGTTGTGACAAATGTGTGTGCTGTGAGAATATGGAACTTACCTTCTCTCCTTTGTAACCAGGCATACCCTGAAAAGAAGCATGAGGAATATATTTTTTTTCTGGCCAAGCATATACATAATTGTGTGTATGATGTTGTAAAGATGTGACTTACCTTTGTCCCTGGTGGTCCTCTCAATCCTGGTAATCCCATGAGTCCTGGATCACCTTTCTCCCCCTAAAAATAACCATACATATACGTGACGGTTCATATTGTACTTGTGATATGTTATATACATTCCTCTTGACAGTAGACCCAGAGTGATACCATGAGACTTACCTCAGGTCCCTCTGGACCGGGCCATCCTGGTAGTCCTTGTTTCCCTGGGAGGCCTGGAGCTCCTGTACGACCCTACAGACATACAAAAGCAATCAGTACCTTTTCTGCAAAAGTGTCAGGAAGCTGAGAGAGTCTCTGGCTTTAAATTGCAGGAAGGATTTTACAACAGACTCAATTTATTTTGAGTGTTAACAGTCTGATCTTCAATTAGTTCAACAGGCTTCTTCGCTTTCTTGCCAAGAGTTAAATTGACTGTCTACGTGGAATATATGAAGCTGCTGCCAGCAGGTGGCTAGATTGGGTTCGTTTAACATAAATACTGAAAACAGGCGTGAACAGCTTGCCTGGTTACAATCTTATCTTTACGAAATCCATGCTGAAAAAGTGTAGAAATTACAATTTGTGGTTTTGAAGCAGTATCAAACTGCCATGCAAGCTGAAGGTTTTAGGCCGAGTATTTCTTTGCTGGGTTTAGTCTGCAAACAACATTTTCCAAAATGTCAAACTATTTCTTTCAATTTTGAATGATTTCTGCTTTTGCACTTTGCTAAATATGCTGATGATCTACAACTGTAATTGTAAATACGCTTGTTAAAATAAATAAATATTGACAGAGGACAAAACCTTGCATGCATTTTTTGCACTGTCAATGCAACAGTGGATCCAAATGTATGTACACAGCAGCCTCACATCCCTGTGACACCTGGATGAGTTTCCCAGAGATGCTGCCATGCTAGCCGCATGCTCTCATTTAGCTGCCTGTCATTAAAACAGCAGCCTGTAGAGACACTGTGGACCTGCTGCTGTGTGGAGTGATTTATCACGGCGAGCAAAAGCACTTAGGAAGATTAAAGTGCAGAAGTGGAGTGCTGGAGAGCCTGGATCAGCAGGACTGGAGTCCAGTACGAGGGGCTAATGGAGCCAGGCCAAGGCAAGGAGGGAAAGAGAGAAGGAAAGAAGAGGGGGATGACGGAGAGGTGAGGAGCCGGAGGATGACTGGAGACATCCAGGGATGTGATCAGGCTTTGCTGCGCGGTTCGAGCGGCTACTGAGACTAATGCGGCATGACCCATTTAGCAGCTGCAGAGGATATTTTGAGCACATCAATAGACAAATCACATCACAGAGATTGAGGATGCACAGAGGGGACAACGGAGAGCGAAACCCAGATCCCATTATTCCAAGGACATGCGAGATGGGCCAGAGAGAGACGAGCGAGAGAAGGAGACGTGCAGGAGGGGAGGAGCGGCTCACCTTTGACCCCGGACGTCCAATTTCCCCCTGGTGAAGGACAAATGAGGGGAGAGAAGATGCAGCTCTTATTAGAGCAGGGAGGACCACAAGGACACACGCACAAATGCTTCTATAGCTAAATACATTAGAGGCATATTTCAAGAGCTATGAAGACAAAAACAGGAACACGAACCTTCTCCCCTTTTGGTCCTCTTATGCCAGGTAATCCACCTAGACCCTGAAAAATGACACCCAATTTAAATCCAACTCACATATTCCGATAGAGCATGGTACACAATCAATACTATGAAAGGGTTATTTTCATTTAACAATATTTCTTTAAATGGCTACAAAGTGCTCATTACACTGATGTCAGACTGAAGAGTGGTGCAGTGGTGCAGCCCCGGACGGGAGGTCTCAAATACTGTTTAGCATTTTGAAAGAGGGTCTTACTTCGGGGCCCTGGGGTCCTTGTGGTCCTGGAGGTCCAGGCGAACACCCGGGTATCACAGTTTTTTGTTTTTCCTGTACCTCTCCTCCAGAAACACTTGGCACTAAAACGCCAACACCATCCTTCAAATCAAATCCAAGAGAAAACTGTTTTAATCAGCGGCCTGTGAGCATACACATGTGAGTAAATGAGTGTATTCATGCAAGCAGACCTGTGTGTGTGTGTGTGTGTGTGTGTGTGTGTGTGTGTGTGTGAGAGTGTGTTTGTGAACACCTACGGGGCTGCCCCGCTTCCAAAGCTGAGGTGGTGGAGGGAAGAGCGGCGGCGGTGGAGGCGACGCGAGACAACAGGGGTCAAACGTCAACGGCTCGTCCAGAAACCTGAGAGCTGAGGGGGAGACAGGTTGCTGTGGTGATGCAACTCCTCCTGTTGTGTGTGACAGTCAGCCTCACACTACAATCACACACGTTTTACCTGAGCGGCCTGAGAAGATGCTGTCCATGTAAGAGTGACGGGCCCACGCAGCACACAGGACCATGTGGAAGGACACGGCCAGTTTGACCAGATCCATGCTGACGCTTTACTCTCCCTAAAGCAGGACACAAGCTGTCAGACAGACAGACACACAGACACACATACAGACAGACATGCACACACACTATTTCTGCTGAGCCCAATGCAGTTACTGGCAGCTGTCACCTTTCCTTACCCCCCCTCTCTCCTCGTAGCACAATAAACTTGTTGCAGCTCCACACTGCAGCAGATGCAGCCACCGCTGTAATTCCAGTACGCCAACCCCCCCTCAGCCTTGTGCCAGAATTAGACCGGAGGGGGGGGGGGGGGGGGGGGGGGGACTCATGCTTATTATGACTTCTGCCACTTTCAGAAGTCATAGTAACAATAGGAGTCCACGGTTGTCACAGGTTCGTTCACACAAACATTTCCCGTATGCTCATAATTAATCTGGTAGTGGATGCAGGAAGAAGAGAAGGAGCATCCTGTGTTCAGTCAGTCATTTATAATATCTGCATTAACATGGCCTCTATTCAGTCTAATTAAACGTATACAGACATGCCTCAATGCATTACAGAAGAGGCGTTACATGGAAGCGATGTCTTCTACATGCATGGCATTGAATGCACCTTACCTTCCACTTGAAATTGCGCTGCACTTGTAGACACGCAGTCTGGCGCTCCGCTGGGCTAAATGAACTGCGCGGTGTGCCGTCCCCAGACCGGCTCCTCTGTCATCTGGCGTGCCGTTAGCCAATCTTGAAGCCGCTAATAAATCTGATCCACTTATCGACCCGCTTCTCTACCTCCGCCGCTCAATCACAACACAATTGAGGAGGGAGGACCTTGTTTTCTCCCCGCGTTAAATGGCCAGCAGAGGCCACTGAGTGGAGCCAGGAGCACGGCGGCGGCGGCGGCTCAGTCCTGCGGGATCTGGATCAGAGGCTCGTGGACTGTTGTGTCTCCTGGATCGACTTCAGTGCAGAGAAGCTGGGACGGCACTCACATTTGCATGCAACACTCGCTTGGCACGTTTTATGTCCACAGTGGAGATGATGTCTCTTCAGCAGCGAAATGGCGCCATCTGCTGGATAATTTGGTTCACGGAAGAAATAATAGTAAAAA
This sequence comes from Eutrigla gurnardus, assembly GCF_963514095.1. Lineage (NCBI taxonomy): Eukaryota > Metazoa > Chordata > Actinopteri > Perciformes > Triglidae > Eutrigla > Eutrigla gurnardus. The sequence goes on along the minus strand of NC_139928.1, from coordinate 10,101,569 downwards.
CCCATCCATCCATCCAGGGGCGTCGATTGGTTATGGCAAGGTATGGCAGCTGCCACACCTTTGCTCCAGGGGAAAATGGTAATATTCGTTTTTTTAAATACATTTATGGAATTACTCTGTGTCAATTTACCCTGCCACTCACCTACCACGGCATTTACCGACAGCTAAAGTCAAACTTTGTCAGCTGAATTGGATCTAAAAGATGAAAAATGTGTGATCCCTCATAGTGAGCATAGAGACAAACTGTTATTCAATATCAAACTTTGGAGACTTTTGTACTGTAATGTAAAATCTTTATGCTCAAATTAAGATTATTATTTGATTTAGTTGTGGTGTTTATATACTTAAAGTATGACAAAATGTACAGTCTTCAATATTATGCTGTTTTTGTTCATGGTTTAAGACATTAAAAGCTGCTTTCACCATGTTTAACTCACATTCAAGGACTTATTGCCTCTACAACTGTGCTACATTTTAATGTTTCCGTGAGGCTAAATTCATCAGTAGCATTTAGTCACATATAAGTCTTTTGTAAATGGTAAAAAACACATTTGAATTGCCCTCCTGTGATGTTTACTAGTAGGATTTTAGGACATGAAGTACCAAAAACGACCACCAAAATCCCACCAATATCAGGATTTTAAAAAATCACTGCGACAAAAAGAGACAAAACACCCTCCACATTTTTAAATATGATTTTAACAAGAATATGATCTTTAAAAAAAAGTAAGTTTGGACCTGATACTTGTTGTCAGGTTTTTGGAATATGACTCTGAAGTTGGGCAAAGATGTGTTTACTTCCATTTTTGAGCCTTAATATCTGTGAAACTAATCATCTGAGAGAAACCATATTTTGTAGAATGTTTAAGCTAACACCAGAGATAGAGGCAGAAGTGATAGAAGTCTTATATCTGTAAAAATGGGACCTCAGCCACTCTTCAAATGTACTACTTTATTTCAACAACACACATTTTAAGTACCTACCATACTAGGTTATCATTGAGCTACACCCCTGATATTCCATGTCTGGAGGCATTTCATGAGAAAACTTTTGACAGTAAAGACCTAATATTTTGGATTTGTCCTATTAACAAGTGTGTCTTTGTACTTGAATTTTTTCAGGACATTCTGAGATGGTCAGGTGGGAAGATTTTCAGAAATTTGATGAAATGACACGGAATGACTCAGTAAGTTGCATCTCTTAAGGCAGGGTTCACAATGAATATTAAGTATAACAGAAGTATATTCTTAATGTACACGCTTTCAAGCACAAAAAATGTATCAGTACTCTTGGTGTGTGCAGTTTTATGTTTGTATAGGTTCATTGATGACTCAAATTGCCTGTGGGACCTGCCTTCGATGTCAGCTGGGATCGGCCAGTTAACTGACAGGAGAGGGCATCAGGCTTTATGTTTCTAGAACTGGGTTTATAGGCTAGTGTTAAGTTAAATCTTCAGAAAAAAAATCACCATAAGGCTTGAATGTAAGAGAGATTCTTATTATCAGTCTAAACCATGAAAGGATGCTCGGCCCCCTCCAACCTCCTCTCCTCTGTCTCCTCTCCTCCAGAGCCAGTTTTACCACCAAAAGCTCTCTGTTGCTGACATCATAGTTTCTCTCTGTGGGGGACCATTTGAAAGGGACTGTGGGTGAGGTTTTAAATGAACCTCCAGGAGAAGTTGGCAAAGCCCAGAAATCTTTGCAGTTCCCAAAATCAGAAGTTGGTGTCAAATAGCATTACATCTAAACATCAGAAAATACAAAAATAACTCATCAAACTCATTGACAGATTTAACACATCCATCCAGGTGAGGAGAGGTGCATCTAGAGAGAAAAGACTGTAAACTCCTGATATCCATCCCACATCATGTCATCGAGGCCGTGAAAACACACAAGACCTGCAGGAGAGTCCACGGTTCTCTCAATCTCTCCCTGAGACCACCAGGGAGGAAATGTTTGAGCAGCATGGATAGCGACTGTGATGCTGTGAAAGCAAGTCTGATCACGGAGCTTTGGTGAAGGAATCCATCATCTGATGAGAACCAGGCAAGGGGGAAGGTGGAGTAGTTCCACGTGCAAAGGGAGGCAAAACACAAAAAGACAAAACCTCGGATGGCTGGAGGACCTGAAGCAGGAGATGAAACTGAGCAGGGAACTGTTCCAGCCTCGTAAGGTCTGAGATGTCTTTGGATGTCCCTGGTGGTCTGCAGTCTCATAACCACAGAGATCCTGAGCCACACTAAGCCTACTGTGAACTTTGTGGGAGACACCAAGCATGGAGATCGGACTTATATAACCTCAACATCCATCAAGAGTGAGGAAGTAGATCTCGATAACACCTGGTCCTGGACAACATTTTCTTTGGGGGTGAGGGGCACCATACTTTTTATGAGTTTGGACCACTTTGCCGTATTCACACCGCCGTGTTAATATGGCCAATAACTTTAAGTCATTGGTATGGGTTGTAGCACCCTATAATGTAATAATTCCTGAAAATGTAATAACGCACTTAACTCAATTGATAATGTAATAAAACCCAATAATGTAATAACTTCACCAGTAATGTAATAAAATATCCCGACTAACATTTTTAGTGATAATTTAATACCTTATTACATTCATGTAATACCTTATTACATTATTGGGAATTTATTAAATTTTTAGGAGGTTCTTTTTTAATGTAATACTATTATGTAATAAATAGTATTACATTACTAATTTATAATACTTGACAGATAATTACCAAAACCATTCTTAGTCTGGCCCCTCACCTGAGGTGGTGGGGTTTCCCATTTGCTATGGGAAACCCCAACAGGAGCACACAGCTCCAGACAACACAACCCTCAGGGTCATAGGGACACACAAACCTCTCCACCGCGGTAAGGTGATGGTTCCCGGAAAGGAAAAATTGATATAGCGACCATTTATGAGTAGAGATATAGGCCTATGTTTATGTCAGGTGTCACGTAATGTGCATCGTTAGCCTCATAGCATGATTGCCTAAGTCATTTTTTGGCCAAATTGTCATATCGGCCTAATTTTATTCTCCTACCACTGCCACAGCATCCTGTTTTTCTGCCTATGCATGAGAAAGAGGGCTCAGCTGTCCACATTTGCAGCATTAGCTCTTCTCTTTGATTCATTTTCATCTGGTAAGAGTTCATATTTCTTCAGTTTTCTTCAACTTGTATTTTTTAGGCAATTGATGATGGGTCTTTTTCAAGAGACAAATACAACGTCATCATCCAAACGACGACGTCTCTTTTTCACGACATCGTCAGTTGGACCATTTGGAGCCACTGGAACCTCTTGATACAGCCGTTTAGGATGCTCTGGAGCAACGTCATCATCCAAACAAGGAAACACAATGCGTCCCAAAGCTGGGTGTTTGTTTTTCTGCCTCCTTTTACAGGTGTCACGTAATGTGTATCGTTAGCCTCATAGCATGATTGCCTAAGTCATTTTTTTGGCCAAATTGTCATATCGGCCTAATTTTATTCTCCTACCACTGCCACATCATCCTGTTTTTCTGCCTATGCATGAGAAAGAGGGCTCAGCTGTCCAACTTGCAGCATTAGCTCTTCTCTTTGATTCATTTTCATCTGGTTAGAGTTAATATTTTTTGGCCAAATTGTCATATCGGCCTAATTTTATTCTCCTACCACATCTGCATCATCCGGCCTTTCTGCCTATGCATGAGAAAGAGGGCTCAGCTGTCCAACTTGCAGCATTGGCTCTTCTCTTTGATTCATTTTCATCTGGTAGGAGTTCATATTTCTTCAGTTTTCTTCAACTTGTATTTTTTAGGCAATTGATGATGGGTCTTTTTCAAGAGACAAATACCAATGTGATTTTGGTTTTTTCCAAAAACATTGAAATATGACTGGCAACTTTCTTCAAATGAAGTCTTACTGAGACATAAACAACATCACAAAACAGCAAATCACTTAACAACATAACACCCAGCCGCTTACAAATGCTCACCTATGGCAACAGTGAGGGGCCCAGGCCGCTACGTATTTAGCTCCCATACCCAGACCCCGCCCCACGGGGTGAGCACCAGCAGCATTGCTGTGCTTTTACAGTCGATTGCACATACATATATAGAGAGATAAAGATATACATATCTTTAAACATATTTATATCTCTGTTTAGGTCGCTTCAGAGCAATCTCATGCTCCAAACAAGGAAATGCAACATTTCTGGATTAAGGGTGACTTCTTTTAACTCCCACGTCTCTTGTTTGTGTTTTTTTTTTTTAATGGGAGGAAACCGGAGCACCCGGCGAAAACCCACACAAGAGAACATGGAAACTCAACACAGAGAAGACCTGGGACAGACCCAGGACCTTTCACTGTGAGGCTGCTTCTTTTAATTTGGAGGCAGTGGAACTCCATGATGCAGCTGTTTAGGATGCTTTCGAGCAACGTAATGATGCAAACGACGACGTCTCTTTTTCACGACATCGTCAGTTGGACCATTTGGAGCCACTGGAACCTCTTGATACAGCCGTTTAGGATGCTCTGGAGCAACGTCATCATCCAAACAAGGAAACACAATGCGTCCCAAAGCTGGGTGTTTGTTTTTCTGCCTCCTTTTACAGGTGTCACGTAATGTGTATCGTTAGCCTCATAGCATGATTGCCTAAGTCATTTTTTTGGCCAAATTGTCATATCGGCCTAATTTTATTCTCCTACCACTGCCACATCATCCTGTTTTTCTGCCTATGCATGAGAAAGAGGGCTCAGCTGTCCAACTTGCAGCATTAGCTCTTCTCTTTGATACATTTTCATCTGGTTAGAGTTCATATTTTTTGGCCAAATTGTCATATCGGCCTAATTTTATTCTCCTACCACTTCTGCATCATCCAGCCTTTCTGCCTATGGATGAGAAAGAGGGCTCAGCTGTCCAACTTGCAGCATTGGCTCTTCTCTTTGATTCATTTTCATCTGGTAGGAGTTCATATTTCTTCAGTTTTCTTCAACTTGTATTTTTTAGGCAATTGATGATGGGTCTTTTTCAAGAGACAAATACCAATGTGATTTTGTTTTTTTCCAAAAACATTGAAATATGACTGGCAACTTTCTTCAAATGAAGTCTTACTGAGACATAAACAATATCACAAAACAGCACATCACTTAACAACATAACACCCAGCCGCTTGCAAATGCTCACCTATGGCCAACAGTCAGGGGCCCAGGCCGCTACGTATTTAGCTCCCATACCCAGACCCCGCCCCACGGGGTGAGCACCAGCAGCATTGCTGTGCTTTTACAGTCGATTGCACATACATATATAGAGAGATAAAGATATACATATCTTTATACATATTTATATCTCTGTTTAGGTCGCTTCAGAGCAATCTCATGCTCCAAACAAGGAAATGTTTCTGGATTAAGGGTGACTTCTTATAACTCCCACGTCTCTTGTTTGTGTTTTTTTTTTTTAATGGGAGGAAACCGGAGCAGCCGGCGAAAACCCACACAAGAGAACATGGAAACTCAACACAGAGAAGACCTGGGACAGACCCAGGACCTTTCACTGTGAGGCTGCTTCTTTTAATTTGGAGGCAGTGGAACTCCATGATGCAGCTGTTTAGGATGCTTTCGAGCAACGTCATGATGCAAACAACGACGTCTCTTTTTCACGACATCGTCAGTTGGACCATTTGGAGCCACTGGAACCTCTTGATACAGCCGTTTAGGATGCTCTGGAGCAACGTCATCATCCAAACAAGGAAACACAATGCGTCCCAAAGCTGGGTGTTTGTTTTTCTGCCTCCTTTTACAGGTGTCACGTAATGTGTATCGTTAGCCTCATAGCATGATTGCCTAAGTCATTTTTTTGGCCAAATTGTCATATCGGCCTAATTTTATTCTCCTACCACTGCCACATCATCCTGTTTTTCTGCCTATGCATGAGAAAGAGGGCTCAGCTGTCCAACTTGCAGCATTGGCTCTTCTCTTTGATTCATTTTCATCTGGTAGGAGTTCATATTTCTTCAGTTTTCTTCAACTTGTATTTTTTAGGCAATTGATGATGGGTCTTTTTCAAGAGACAAATACCAATGTGATTTTGGTTTTTTCCAAAAACATTGAAATATGACTGGCAACTTTCTTCAAATGAAGTCTTACTGAGACATAAACAACATCACAAAACAGCACATCACCTAACAACATAACACCCAGCCGCTTGCAAATGCTCACCTATGGCAACAGTGAGGGGCCCAGGCCGCTACGTATTTAGCTCCCATACCCAGACCCCGCCCCACGGGGTGAGCACCGGCAGCATTGCTGTGCTTTTACAGTCAATTGCACATACATATATAGAGATATAAAGATATACATATCTTTATACATATTTATATCTCTGTTTAGGTCGCTTCAGAGCAATCTCATGCTCCAAACAAGGAAATACAACATTTCTGGATTAAGGGTGACTTCTTTTAACTCCCACGTTCTTGTTTTTTTTTTGTTTTTTTTTTTATGGGAGGAAACCGGAGCACCCGGCGAAAACCCACACAAGAGAACATGGAAACTCAACACAGAGAAGACCTGGGACAGACCCAGGACCTTTCACTGTGAGGCTGCTTCTTTTAACTCCCACGTCTCTTGTTTGTGTTTTTTTTTTTTAATGGGAGGAAACCGGAGCACCCGGCGAAAACCCACACAAGAGAACATGGAAACTCAACACAGAGAAGACCTGGGACTGATTCAGGACCTTTCACTGTGAGGCTGCTTCTTTTAACTCCCACGTCTCTTGTTTTTGTTTTTTTTGTTTTTTATGGGAGGAAACCGGAGCACCCGGCGAAAACCCACACAAGAGAACATGGAAACTTAACACAGACAACACCTGGGACAGACCCCGGACCTTGTTACTGTGTCTACCTCTCTCCTACGACTCCTACGTTTCTTGTTTTTTTTTGGAGGCGCTGGAACCTGCAGCCGTTTCGGATGCTTTGGAGCAACATCATGATGCCAACAATGACGTCTCTTTTTCATCACATCGTCAGCAGGACGATTTGGAGGCAGTGGAACTCCATGATACAGCTGTTTAGGATGCTTTGGAGCAACGCCATGATGCAAACGACGACGTCTCTTTTTCACGACATCGTCAGTTGGACCATTTGGAGCCGCTGCAACCTCCTGATACAGCCGTTTAGGATGCTCTGGGGCAACGTCATCATCCAAACAACGACGTCTCTTTTTCACGACATCGTCAGTTGGACCATTTGGAGCCGCTGGAGCCTCCTGATACAGCTGTTTAGGAAGCTTTGGAGCAACGTAATGATGCAAACGACGACGTCTCTTTTTCACGACATCGTCAGTTGGACCATTTGAAGCCGCTGCAACCTCCTGATACAGCCGTTTAGGATGCTCTGGAGCAACGTCATCATCCAAACAAGGAAACACAATGCGTCCCAAAGCTGGGTGTTTCTCTTTCTGCTTCCTTTTACGACCAGCAGCAGGTGGAGGACTTGGAGGCAGTGGAACTTCATGACTTGGCCGTTTAGGAGGCTTCGGCACAATATCATAAGTTTTCCAAAAGACATTTTCACACCCAGCAGGTGGAGGACGTGGAACATCACAAATTGAGAGGCTGCGAAGCCGGGAAATCACACTATCAAGCAGATCAGGAAACCCAATGGTTTTCTTAACATTTGAATTCATCTTGTCCTTGAACAAAAAATGATCCACAATGCAATTAAACCAAGAACTATTTCAATCTCTGTAACACCAAAACTGTTGCAATTCACTGTTGAGGGCTATGAGCTATAGTGCTTTGGACTTACTTATATAGGATTCTGGACCAGTGATGTCACACCTTTTGGCTTTGATCTAGATCAAAGGCTTGTGCCTTTGATCTAGATCTAGATCTAGAACACAGTGATGTCACATTTGGCTTCTTTTTTTTTCTTTTTTTCATGTTTACAACATAGATGCATAACATCTCCATGACAACCAGAAAGAAAGGGGGGAAAAACTTGACTTTGGGGACTATTGCACCCTATAATGTATAATTCCTGTAGCACCCTATAATGTATAATTCCTGAAAAAGTAAGAAAATTTGCACTTTGCAATTCTTTTTTTACACTTTTCTTCTGTAATCTTAAAATTCTCCTAATAAGCGTATGGTAAATTGTCTTACATTTTCAGGCGTTATTACATTTTCAGGAAATTATTACATTATTGGGTGCTACATGGGTTAATTCTGTATTTAATCAAATACATCACACAAGAGAAACTGACAACCATATCAATTTAATTACAAAATAAATATTTAAATGAAATAAAAAATACTAACACAGTCAAAAAATGTTACTTTGTACATTTTCATAGAGATTTTCTTTGTGAAGTACATGAAAAAAAAACAACAAAAGACATCATTTTACATAGCTACTTCAATTGATCCCTTCCTTTCTGCAGTGTTTCCAAAAGCAGACTGAGGAAGACACCTGTGGTTGTGTGGTGTGGGCTTATGGGAGTCTTCTGTCACCAGGGTGGACACAAGCGGGTGCTGTTTAACGCCACAAAGAACAGAAATGCTTTTATTTCTGTGACCAATCACAGTGAAACAAGAAAACAATCATTCAAATGAGTACTGCTTAAGTGTATTGGATACTGTAGTATTGATCCGCACATTCCTACTAGGCTTGCCATGTCCATTCTGCAGTCTACGACACACTTCCTGGTGTGAATTCAAATTAATGTGATCCAACTGTCCAAAACAATAGAGAAAGATGGATGGATTTTAAAGAACTATATAGATTTTTCTTCTGTGGACATGTCTTCAGTTGATAGAATTTTCTGGTCAATATGGTTCTTCTTTAAGTGTGAATGGACAGTAAAACCCTTCAAACTCATGGTCACATGGCGCTAGAGTGAGAGAAGTGATTGGTTGTGACTGACAGCAAGTCCAAGTCTAATCTTACTTGTATAATCGAGCAAAAGAAATACTTAAGCGCAGAGCAGTTTCTGCTCCCATGAACACTAGAGGGAGACATTTCATTGTTGCATGTCCACAGCAGCTGCATACTTGGGTCGAGGCTTCTTAGACGATATTCGAACAAAATAAAAGATGACAAACTTTTTAAAGGTTGCTAGTCCAAATATATTTAGTTGTATCAATAAATATAGATTTTAAACAAGTGTAACCACCTTTAAATACCAAAGAAATGACCAAATTACAAGAACTGATACAGTAATAACTAGTAGAAAAGAGAAGGCGTTGGTCTGTTTGGTTCTACATTGCACTGGCTCCCAGGGATGTCCATTGTGTCAGGTGTGTAACAGCACACACTTCCGGTTAATGCTTGTCATTAAAAATGCTCTGCCCGTCAGCAGGAGGGCACGTCAGCAAAAACAACCCAGTTGTTTGAGTCTCTGGCTGCAGACCCCAGAGGATACTCTTGATGCTGTCACTGGGTTGGAAATAAATAGCGAACCACACTGCAACTGGGGATTGGGTTGCCACTGCAGTTACCTGAAGATGCCACCGGAAGTGCCACAGCAAACAGTGACAGCTGCCGCGGCCGGCACCTCGCGGTGCCTCCGGAAGTGCCACGGCTAGCTGCCGCTGCCACGATTTGCGCTTGCTCTTACTGGTGAATGAAGTGAACAGAATTAGCGAAGTTGTGTTTGTCAGAAAGGCTATTACTGCTCTCTAACCCTGCCGCTTGCTATCCATGGTGCTGAAAACGTAACGGCGCATTTGACTGAATTGACTGATTAACGTGCGTAGTTAAAGGAGTCATCACCTGGTTTTATACGTATCCAGCCCCCCTTGGATCGCTTTGGATCAATTCGTAAAACTTATTAGAAAAAAAAAAAAAAAATTTAATCAAACATTGAGCTTGTTCTGACCCTTTTTCGTACCGCGATTTTATCACGCGAGATTACGCGCGAGGTTTTGACTGGTCCGGATGTGCATTGTATAATATGTAATGAGGCGCGCGTTGATTCGCCGCAGGAAGGACAGAGCCGGGGGGGCTTGCCTGCATGCAGACTCCAAAACATAATGGCGGCGCTTCGGCGATTTCAGGTAGCGGACGGGGCGGGGTTGGGTGGTGAAAGAGGGGTGGGCTTATGCAAGTAGCCGCCACGGTGACGTCACCGAAGGCGCAGAATCAAAATCTCGTGCTTTAGGAATGCACACCCTTGTGTGCTATTCCTGTTCGGAAAAAGAGCAGAAGCGAAAAAACGGCGCCACTTTCAAACTCCAGCCTTTCAGGCAAGTTTCAACTGAGGTCAAACACAGATATGCATGTTTTAACAAGAGAAATTGCGATTTCCAGGTGATGACTCCTTTAAGTGTTTGTGTCCATAGTTATGTTAGCGGGATGTGAGTGAGACTGCATTTGAAAAAGTTAAAATTTTCCTAACCACACAGATAAGCTACATAGCAGACTTGTCACTTTTGTTATGATTATTTGCTGTGCATGTATATTGATTGATTCTGTAGTTAAGTCATGTGACTAGTAACCTTGCCATACCTTAGCTTTGGCTGAATTTACGCCACTGCATCCATCCATCCATTGTCTACCGCTTATCCTGTATTCAGGGTCACGGGGAGGCTGGAGCCGATCCCAGCTGTCATTGGGCGAAGGCAGGGTACACCCTGGACAGGTCGCCAGTCTATCACAGGGCCGACATGTAGAGACAGAAAACCATCCACGCTCACATAAAAGTAAAAACCAATACTGCATATTCTTACATAACTAAAATACCAGCAAAGGTGGAAGGCATGTGTGCAAATATATAGATGGCATAAGGTGTATTTAAACTCCACACACTCATTGTCTGGTTTGTTGTGTTTTCTCAAAGGTCTACTTAGTTATTTTTCTGTCTGTATTTATACATTTTACAACCATGATCTTGGTGTTATCACCTTATTTACTGTATTATCATAATACTACACATCACAGACAATTACATGCCAGTAACTAAATACATCAAGTAAATTCAATTCATTATAAATATGTAATTTCAAGGTGGAAGGAAACAATAAGTGTGGTAACAATGGCCCACTGATTATTATATTGTATTGAATATTGTATTGACATATTGTATGGCAGCACCCATTTTCTCTACTCAAGGTTAACGTGTAAACAGAGTATAAAACAGTAACTCACTATGAAGGAACGTACACACTCGGATTCACCATCTCCAACCGCTCTTTATTATATGACTTTAACCCCAAAAATAAGAGTTTTTTTGGTTAACATGTAAATGACAACCTTGTTTGACCTTACTGTTCGCAAGTAAAATACATTTAGAAAAAGTATGAATACAAAACAACTAACTAAAGTGCAACTTCATAACATTAGAAGTCATACCACAGGGAATAAGGTAGACAGTCCAGCACCATTTCACACAAACACTCTGTCTACCTGTAGAAGAACGCTACACAGCAGAAAAAGAAGAAGAAAAAAGTAGTAAACATAACATAATGGGAATATAAATTCTTGAAAAAACAGCGATCAACAGTGCACTGAGAGTTAAAGTGGCAAAATGCAGCATGTAGTTTCTGTGCAAGCGCTAGTGAAAAGAAATTGGTAAACAAAACAGTTTTTTTTTTCAGGAAATCCCAAAGGAAGGCTGCATCGTTAAGAAGCACTGACTGAAAAATATCTGGAAAACCCACAAGGTGCACGAAGCCTGACCCATAATAATTAACAAGAACACACAAGAACAGTGTGGCAGCCATGTTGTATTAATGCGGTTATAGCAATTTTAAAAACTATCGTAAATCGTGAACTCAAAATTAAAACAAAGAACACAATGTTTTTTCCTACACTGTAATGCGTCTGTCCACAGCTGCATGTCATGTGTGTGTTGTGTGTTCATTACGAGGTGGCGTCCTTTAAATAGGCGATAACAGCCTTTCTGTCATTTTTCTTTTTGAGTCCACTGTAGATCATCTTGGTACCAGGGATGTACTTCTTAGGGTTTTCAAGGTATATATTTAGAGTTTCCTCATCCCATGTGATACCTAAAACACACACACACACACACACACACACACACACACACACACACACACACACACACACACACACACACACAGGTAATACATTATATGACAAATCTCTGCTGCAATAACGGACAACAAGCATTTCTAAACACGCAGATGCACATTTGTTATATTCACGGGAAGAACTACCGTCTTTGATATTTGATTCTCAGTTAAAATCCATACATTTCTTTCAATTTGGGGAGGGGGGGTGCAGCTGGATACTAAAACATCTCCATTTGCCACGTTTTCTCAGGCATGCACAAGCACAAGATGCATCTGCTTAAATAAGGCACTAATGGAGGATTGCAAACTCCCCTTTGCTTCCCTTTAAAAACTGCTTGTCCATGCAGCAGAGGTTACCATGGTGCTCCACGACAGGTAAAAGTGGACCAGTTTTTTCAGAAAAAAGAAAGAAAGCAACATTGCAAATGCAAAACATCTTAGAAAGAGTTAGAAACAATCAAACTGGTTGATGTGAACTCATAGCGATCCATACCTTTATCAATGTTGGCCTGTGTGTAGGAGAAGCCAGGTGCCTTTCCCGTCTTCCTGCCAAACAGACCCCACAGGTTGGGTCCCTGCTTGTGGCGTCCCCCCTCCTCCACCGTGTGACACTGGGAGCATCTCTGCACAAACAGCTTCTTCCCTTTGGCGACGTCCCCCATGACCTGCAGCCGGAAAAAGATGGCAACCAGTGTGTTCCAGTCAGTCACGGGCTATCACTCATGATATGATCAGGATCTGACCAGAATGAAACACAAATGTGAAAGTATTTCTGGAAACAGATGAGGGGTTAAGTCCAACCCCCACACTTCCGGGTTGTTGTTAAAGAACTAGTTTGGTTGTTCTGCAGGCTACAGAAAGAAGCTGAGAGGTTTGAAAACAGAAGTGTGACGTAACGTTAGGCTGAATATCCAGCCTGGACGCCCAAATATGTCCCTGATAACATTATTATCCAAATGTTAACTATAAGACAAAGTGCGTCATTCACCAGTTAACCATTTAAACACAGCAGACGTCACGTTTTCGCCCGAAGAGGAGACTGAAAACAGAACAATATCAATAAGATAAGCCTCACCTTAGGCTACCTGACGGGTTTGTGTAGTTCAAGTCCTCTCGTCGTTTCAAACTCTGACACTTTTGGTGTCGTTCGCCAGCTTCACGTTTCCAGCTGTTTCCACTTGTAAACTGGCTGCTTCGGGGACCAGATTTTAAAGGAAAAGCGCTCAAATTGTAGGAAGGGAGCGGTCTGTAAACGGCGATAAAACAGATTGCGCAACCCAGGGAGGAAGACGCAGCTATGGTATGTGGGCCACGCCCATTTACCTTCCAAGGGCAGGTGAGGTGTGTTTATGATTCAAATTCATACATTTGTATTAAAATAAGTTGGTTTATTGATAGCAAGTTTGAATTGGTGACTTTTACTTCGGAGGGAATTATTTTATCTTTATTCATAATCCCTTTTATGATGTGGTCATGCATGACTGAGTGACAGTCTCGTGGTTTGCAGCAGTAGAACTAGTTTCTCCACGGTTTTCTTTGTGTCCCTGAAGTCTCACTGGCACCCAGTGCCCTGCCCTGCTGGAGAAACCGGACCCACAGAACATGACGTAGAGATGAGGAACTGAAAGGGGCCTTCCCTGGGCCCTGGCACCTTTGTTTACCTCTCTTATTTACCTCTACAAAGATGAAGACGATACTTTTGCAGCCTGTGATTTGAACCCTCTGTGTTGGTTTGGTTGTGAGCTCAATGTGGAAGCTTTGGCTTGGTGTTTGGATCCCTCTAGTGGTCAATCCCTGTACTCACAGAGTCCTTCCCCATTATATTTATGGTGTGGCAGCTTCACTACCACTACCTTACATTTCATGGCTTCTATCAGCAGTTAGAACTGGGATTGTGTTGACTGTATAACAGAAATATAAAGCTTTAAATAAAAACGTTTTTTTATTAGCTCCTTATTTCCCCCAGTAATCTTAATGCTTTTCACAATTAATGATTAATTCTAATTTCCGATATCAGGAGTTGATAAAGATAAGGAGTGTGCTCTCTGGTCCTGGTCTCTGGTTTGGTGCTTAAAGGACCAGAACCATCATAAAAACACTGTCCAATATGATGCTAACGTCTTTAGATTGTATACTCTATTAAAAGTATAAATATCAACCCAAACCACTGTCACAATAACATAACAACATTTATTTAATGGGATGCATGCATTTACATATTTCAACTCACTTTGATGTTTTGTCTAAACAGTAAAAACACTATATGCTGACATTCACATTGTTGGCCTATTTAATCCTCTATCTATCCTCTAAATGTCTTCTCTTCTATCTCCACCTCCTCGGAGCTGCTTGTAAAGTCAAAATCTTCAGTCCTGTTGGCAGAGAATACATATATGTGTTATTTATAACAAACAAAACGTGTAGATGTTACATTAAATGGTAAATTTAAGGATTAAGATTTGCCTACCAGTGCAAGTCAGTGTTTAATAACTGTGCATTGACCAGAGTATTAAGAAGGCTCCAGTACAGACGGCTTCTTCCAAAGCTCCGACCCATCGCTGGGCTTGGTTCTTCTTGCACATCAGGGCACTCGGCACACATTGGAATCACCTCCCAGGACCGGCCAAACCTCTGAGGCATGTTGGGGTTGGAGTTTGGGTCTCTGTCGTCGTCAGGAATACTCTCCCGTCCGAAGCGCATGGGCAAGTTGGCTTCCAGATGCAAAGGTTTGGCGGTGGGCGGGTAGAGCCTGATGATGCTGGGGAGGCTGATCTTGCTGGTGCTGGGAGTCACGTGCACGTTGAAGCTCTCGAGATCCAAACTCCTGAGGACTTCACTTTTTGTCTTAAAAAAAAGAATAAAGAATATTGTTTAGTAAAGTTTTTTACAAGAACTGAGAGGATTAGTCAAGCAATCGATCAGTCAGTTAATGTTATTACTTCATATAACATAACAGTAATTGTAAACTCAAAATGACTTAAATAAAAAGTGATGATGCATTTACTGTTGCTCTACAATAATGTGGAGCAAAAGTGAGTAAATGTGATAACAGATTTGATGCGTGGTACTAAAGACACAAAGCCCCCGTGAACATGACTGGTAACTTCCATGCTCTCTTGTAAAATTATCTGTGGCATTATGACAAATAACTTTAGTTATTTATACTTTCATGCTCATGACAACTATGGGACAGAATTTAAGGAAAGTCTGCAGATTGTTCATAAAATGTCAGCAAATTGAACAATGTTGTTTTTTCAGATTGTCTGTTTTATCTAACCAGCATCCCCAAATATTCAATTTCCAATCATACATGACAAATTAATGTATAAAATCTACACTTTTGTAAAACCTAATTGACTGATCAATTAATCGACTACATTTTTCAGCTGTGGAGGAGACAAATCTAGTTTCCCGATGGAATAAGCATCTCCAGTTAAATACATTTTACCTGTTGGCGGGGCTGTTTCCTCACAGCGTGTCTTCCATCATTGCTGCTCTGCAAAGTCGTATCCCTGTGGAGTGATTTCCTGTAGAAGTCAGACCCCGCTGCCCCTGCAAGACCCCCCAGCATCAGCAGCGCTGACAGAAACGTCTTGGTCAACACGTTTACAGTGGGAGACATGTTCTATCAGGACAGCACCAGGACACCTTGTTTCCTGTTGACCACGCTGTTATTAAAGACCCCTGAAAACACACGTCACCTGTCCTGAAGGACCCACCCACACACATGGACATATACCTTCAACCACAGGCTATTTCCAACTGAGCAAATTCCTGTCTGAGTATTCATCCAGCTCTGAAGAATATTTGTCCTAATTGGGCTGATGAATGAACCAGTGGGCATTTCATTTGCCAGAGAAGATCACAGGGAAACCAAACTATAAACAAGCAGCACCATTCACATCCAATAGATGTGATGTTTAATTCTATAGAGGCTGTACATTGTCTTCGCTCCATACTTCGCTAATTATATCCAGACTGACAATTAGGAAGACATTTATATCTGGCAAGCAGCATTGAAAGCATTCAAAGAGACAGTTACACAAGTGAATGTGTTGTCGTCTTTCCTTCATCTTCTCGGCCATTTAGCTCCCAGTTGTATCGTGCATTCAGCTCCATCCTCTATTCCCTTTGAATTTGTTAAAATAAAGAAAGATATTGTCAAAATGTAACTTCTACCACAACCTATTTCATGTCTTGTGGCGTATAAGGTCACAATGTGGAAATATAGCAATTATAATCTAACAATCCTTGTAGTCATTATTTCATTTGGCACATATTATAAATTGGTGCTTTTGTTTTTTTTGTCTTATTGTTGTCACAGTTAATGAAGAACGCCACATATCATTCACAATGGTTACAATGGGAAGAGAAGCACAGATATCCTCCAAATATACACCACATGGCCATTAAAGCTGATCTGAAGTAGGCCGAAGTATTCTGTCACTAAGTACCAAAAACACTGGATCCTTCATTTCCCATCACTGAACTCCATTACCTTTTTTTCATTAGGCCCTCCACGCCTGGTAAACACCTTCATCAACTCCACTCCCCCAGAGTGTAATGCATTTGAGCTTTCTATTAGACACAAGTCCAAGAGATAACCCTGATGTCAGGCTTGTTTTGATAAAGTTCTCAGAAGACATTAAATATCACAATACATATTCTATTAGTGGGTTCCTATCCTGTGTTGTCTTATTGGTGCTATTAAGCAGCAAACCTAACGACAAATGGTATTCCACCCTTCTTTTGTTTGCCAGAACTACACTTCACGACACAGCTGTATCTAGCAACCGTCGGACAAGTATTTGCAACCCGGGGAGGACGACGAACGTGTCGATGGTGTGTTTAGATGCACACAATGACTCAGACAGAATGTGAGGAATGCCTGGTGCGAGATGCGTTCTGATAATGACAACCCACGGGGGAACTTTAATTTGATCCATGCGTCATAACCCCGACATTGTTTCCATTTGCCGCGTTGCCATGTCCCTACGAAGGATCTCGCCGTAAAAAAGTATTCCGATCGCATCTGTTTCCAGTGATTCAGTGACAACCTTAAGATGTTTTTATGGCTACGGCTTCAGTCAACTACAGTATTATCATTTACCTCCCACCTATCCCCAGCCCTCCTCTTTGTGCTCCCCCTCCCTGACCCCGGCCCCAGCCTGCAGACTATGGGGTTCGGGATTTACGATCCTGTCTCTGACACTTATCCAGAGTCTTATCCGCAGTGGGTTTCCTCTACCTCCAGCTCTCCCTTTGTTCTTTCAGCGAGCACTCCCTCCAAGACCTTGTTCTCCAACACTGTAATTCTCTCTTCTTAATGTTTTTAATGTGCATCCCTCACCACCCCGGCGGCCTTTTCATCTTTCCATTTTCTTGCTTTCGGGCCTCCAACCCCCCACCCTCCCCTTCTCCTAGGCTTGTCCACTTGCCTGAAAACAGACGCTGCTTCTTTGATAGAAATACTGCCCCGCAGGTTTGATTTAATACACCCTGGAAATCCCATATATAACATGCTTTTGACTTACTTTGCACCCATATTTCACGGAAATTGTACGAGATGTAGAATTTCCTGAGATGTTCGTCTCTCCTATTATCTGTCCTATTATTTTATTTAGTTTGGGGAACTCCAGCACAATTATTCAACTGCATGCATAAAGACTGACAAAGAAAAAAAAAAAAACACGAGATGCACCCAAGGAAGAGGCAGAAACAGGAAGCAGAATGAAACAGGCCCCAATGAAATCATTGATCCTCACCTGTCTCTCACTCGGTCATCTGGCAGCTTTCCCAGAATTCCTCTCCAGGACCAGGACGGCCTCAGATCCCCGGGATGATTTGTGGGAATGTGCTGTTGTCCCTCCGTTGAGCTGATTTACGTGGAGTTTTATCTTTCCCCTCACTTAGACATCAGCCGGGTCATCATCACAACACTTTACATGCCCATACACTCAGCGAGGAGACGCATTCATCAAGCCCCCGTGACAGGTTATAGTTTTATCAATGATCACACCCATTTCTGCAGGACCACGGCATTATGATGTATGGGACGCCGGGCAGACGGACACACGGGCTCCTACCTCTGTGTGTGTGTGTGGCTGGTGTAATTCTGTGTTGTGCTGCTGTGGCAGATGATGATGATGGATTCGTGTCTCTCACGTGACCACATCCAATAGAAGAAGTGACCAAATCAAAACTTCGAGCCTATAGGAGGTTAGGAGACAGACAGAAAGACAGGAAGAGATGCAACTTTCTTTCCTCAGAAACTTTGATGTTGAAGGATTTAACCTGCCATACATGCAGAGGCCTGGGTATTTCCTCCCCTCCAACTAAAAGCATCTCAGGAAAAGACAATAAATTATCCTGATTACTTTCCTTCTTGTCCTGGGTAGTAAAGCTGTACAAAAAACAGATAGGACATTATATTACTTAAAAGATGAGGCTGGCAATATTTCATATTTTTATTAAACAAGTTCCAAGAAAAGAACAAAGTGTCGGTCTAACTTTCCAACTTACTCATTCTGTTATACTTCCGCTTTTAAACACAGGATTGGGATTGTCTCAAAATAAACTACAATAACAGCAGAAAGATGACAATAAGTGCACTGATGTGTCTCATTGAGGTGGTTTGAATCGTTTTGGACAATAATGTACAGAAAGATGTTGTATCAGGTTTACACAGACGATATGTGTCAGTTAGGATCAAAATGTTGTTTTATGTTTTGGTCTTTTCATAGGATTCGTTGACTGAGAAAAGTGTATTTTCACAAGTCTTCACAGTTCTTCACTGTTTGGTTGATTATTTACATTTCCAAACTTGTGGCATTTTCACTTCTTTAATTAATATAAAGGATTTTATATTTCCCCATCGAGTTAGACAATTTTGAATCACTGCAAGCTAATTAACTGCTCTCCATGTTGGATCTAGCTTGGACTATATCCAGGACATTTGTCTTATAGTTCCTGAAAAGCTGACATTTAGAAGAAATTATTTCAACCCGATTTCATGCCTTTTTTATTTGTTACATGGTACCTTGGTATACAGCTCCGTGTGCAGAAAATAGAAACTATTTCTAGACTTAACTTATATATATTATTTATTTTTTATTTAAATTTACCAATGATACCGTGGGCCAGTTAATAAGTCTGAATAACACATGATCAGGAGCTCTGTCACATTTTACACAGAAACACCACTAGATGGAACTCTAAGTTTGGACAATCACATCCAGTGTCAGAGTTTATAGATTTGTTTTTAAGAGCGCCTTTAACTTTTTACATTTTACCTTTTTTATACAATCAAGTCAGTTTCAGGACTTTTCTTAAGGAAATTCATTATTTGTTGTATTTAGTGCAGACTAGTCAGAGTCTTTCAGTCGGCATGGGGAATATTTAAAACGTGTCGTCCACCAGGAGGCACTCTAACCTCATTGTATTCCAAGTGTAGAGGAGGAGGAGCACACAAGAAGAGGCGGGACTCAAAAAAAGGGGAGGTGTTTTCATGATTATTAACAAGAGGAGGCGCCGAAATCACTGGCCAATCAGAGACTTGTAGAAATTCACCAATCAGAGATGGAGAGGAAAAACCAGAAGAGGCAGACAGGAAACTGAGCAAATGATCCTTGATGAGAGAGGGGAGGTGGAGGATGGGATGGATGAGGGGAGGAAAAGGGCCCCTTGGTGAGGTCTGTGTGTGTGTGTGTGTGTGTGTGTGTGTGTGTGTGTGTGTGTGTGTGTGTGTGTGTGTGTGTGTGTGTGTGTGTGTGTGTTTGTTTGTGTGAGAAGGCTTGGTTCAAAAAAATCTGCCAAAGCATATGTTTTGCCTTATGTTTTTATTGTAAGATATATTCCTTTTCCCAAAACGTAAGTGCTGAAGGTCCGTTCAAGTGCAAAGAGATAAATAACATGTAGAGGGTGGAGAAGATGAGCGATTAAGCTTCAACTGCAAAATACTGCACTGAAAGAAATAGAGGTAGTAGATTTGCTATGGATGATGAAAACAACAAAAAATGCGTACATTACTGAAGAAAATAGGGATCGTGTAAAAATAACAAATAAACACGGAAAAGAAAACACCAGACATTTTTTTTTGTTGATTTTCTATACTTGATTTACACACATTTATGCGTTGAGTTTCGTGATCATGGTTCCTGAAAACCTCTGGTGCATAAATCCCATCAGTGAGAAAATAAGCATGTTTATTTCACTCTCATTGCTAAAGGCTTAGATTTGGTACGTAGTAGTTATGCTAAATATGCACCTATAATAGAGAGGGGAGGATGAAAATGAAGTTGTGAGTGAAGAAAGAGGCTGAGAAAACGCTCTCTCTCGCTCACATTTCTCCTGACCTCTTGTCCTTCTCTCCGCTCCCAGTTGGACTGCCAGGTTGACTGCTGCTCAGCAGGTCGGAGAAGGTCAAAGGTCACCTGAGACACCCACACAGAGAGCTACACTGTGACCTCCAACCTCTCTCCACCACGCAGCTGAACCCCGCACGGCGCTTAAAGCAAAAGCATGGAGAGAGGGACGGGGGGGAATAAGGGAACAATCTGATCTGTTTTTTTACCCGTGAAATATTTTTAGTCTCATTCAAGCCACTTGTAATTTGCCACACAGAAAGAGACGGACCGAAGTAAAAATAGAATAGAAGAATTTGAAAATGGTTTACATCCAGTGTAACCATAATGATGGAGATGGGACTGTTCAACATTATCGCTAATTGAATACATGGGACTTTCATACAGTGAGTCAGAGACAGGAAGCATGCGCCGCCTTGATTCATTTACCGCCCGCTTTATGTTGCGTGCTGTGGGGCTCGGCAAAAACATGAAATTAAGAAATTCCAGCCTTTGATTAATCATTGTTATTTTGTTGATCTGTGTCGTGTTCGTGTGCAGAAACACTGATTTGTGGAGGTCCGACTCGACAGTTCAAAGGAAAAGGGCCGTTGTCTTTGATTAAGATATGGAACTGTTTTATTCGAAAATTGTGTTGTGATTACACAAAAATCATGTAATGCCAAATATGTGTTTAGTTTGCATTATTCCATACCCAAGTTCCACCAGCGTTTCCATGGACATCCATTACATGCTGTAGTGTTGGGAAAATTAATTCAATCAGATATTAAATACAACAGCCCTTTAAAAGTCCTCCATTCAGAAAAGGGCTTGTATTGAAGTGCAATGCACTTAGCTGCTTTCGGTTACTGTATGAACACTCATGTTTCACTTCCAGGAAGCTTTTAACCTCGGACGCGTTAACCTCCATGAATTAAGAGCATACAGTAGTTATACTTTATTAAGTGGGCCGTTATGCTGTGGTGTTAGGTTGTGATTTTTATGCACGTGATATATTTGATGCATCATTGTTTGGTATTTGAAAGATATTTCTCAAATGTTCTTACGCTTTATTGAAAATATTATATATATGCTATATATTTAAATAGTAATAACACACAGGCTTTTTGGGGATTAAAAATAGCTTAATTGGAAATAATAATATTTTTTCTGAACCCAAAGACGCTTTACAGAAAATAAATAAACAGACAAAAAAAAAAAAAAAAAAATACAGCAAATGCCATCTGAAATAGATAAAAGTATGATTTGTTTTTGCATTAGAGAAAATTAGAAATGTTAAATGTGTTTTAATTTGAATAGTTATCTTTTTATCATTATTAAAATGTATCACCAGGATCGTATCAGCAAATCATTTGGCCACCTACTAAAATGCTTAAAAACCGACAAGATTCATGTTTTCCAAAACAGCACAACTATTTACGACATGGTCCATATTGAGTTTCCATATAGGCACAAGCTCAGTGTGTGTGTGTGTGTGTGTGTGTGTGTGTGGCAGGTTATGTGTGAATAAAACATTGTTATCCTCTGATGGTTTGTGACGGTTCTCCTGTAAAAGCATCCCCACTTTCCCTTCATCTCCCCTCCCTTTCCCACTCCCTCCTCATGCCATTCCCGGCAGCTCGAATTGGAGAATACAAAATGTATGAGTGTGTGTGTGTCTGTGTGTGTGGGTGTGTGTGTGTGTGTGGGTCTTGGATACATACAGAGGAAACTTGATCCATCGCCATAGCTTTCAACACGGCCTGTAGGATCCCTAGAGTTTTGAAAGAAGACAGAATTAAGGAGAGGGAGACAGGGAGAGAATCCTATTTGACCTCAGCAGAGCTTTTCACACACACACACACACACACACACACACACACACACACACACACACACACACACACACACACACACACACACACACACACACACACACACGCAGAAAGAGTGTATTGCAGCACTGAGTGGTGGGGACAGCTGTGAGATAGTGACATCATCTTTAGTTGCCGACTGGTGTACTTGATCTGGGCTGAAGGGAAGATTGAAACTAAAACACCAGACTTCTCTCTGGGCCCACATCCCCTGCCAGAAAACCCCTGTGTGTGTGTGTGTGTGTGTGTGTGTGTGTGTGTGTGTAAAGGTTTAAGAGCACCAATAAAACCACAGCATTGAACCATTCTCCACTCTCTTTCTCTCTCCCTCTCTCTGTCTCTCTCTCTCTGTCTCTCGTTGTCTCTCTCCCACCCGGCTGATTGATGCGTTGTATATATTCTTCTCGGTAATCAGATCCTTTTCTTCCAGAGGTTTCTGTAAATACAGTCTGCTGAAGTGCCAGCCTGCCGGGCAGCCAGGCAGACTGTCTCTGACGGGGGTTTAGCCAACGCTCTGAAGCCTGGCATCGTGATGTGGAGGCCCCCGAGGGCACCGATGATGCCTGCCTGTGACGAGGTCGTTGCACGCTACCTGTGATTTGTGCATGTGTCTGTCTGTGTGTGTGTGTGTGTGTGTGTGTGTGTGTGTGTGTGTGTGTAAGGGTCATCCAAGTCCTGTGTTAGCAAAGACGTGTAGATTCATTAGACATTAGACTTGATCTGAGCAGTAAATTAGCTGTTACATGGAAATGAGCGGAGCAGCGAGGTGGTGCACTGATGCGACTTTTTGCAGTTTGGTGAAGATGACACAAGAGGGACGCATGCACACACACACACACACACACACACACACACACACACACACGCACACACAGATGCACTTTATGCAATTTGAATGGCATCTCTCTCAGTCGTCACATACTTACATAGTCAGATCACCACTATAATCCCTCAGTGCCTTCACCACCTAAATCCTAAATCCCATATAGCTCTCAGGCGACGTCTGCGTGCGTGTGCATGCATATGTGCGTGCATGCGTGTGTGATCTGAGACATTAAGCCCGAGCATGGGAAACCGTTCAGCTTTAAACAGCAAAACAAGCAACCACCACCACAAATACCGAATTCCACAAAGCCCCTTAAACAAAACAGCATGTTTCGGGGCGGCACAAAGACAAATGCACATACTCACACACAGAAGGAGGATTAGCTATTAGTGTCTCCTAATAAAGGAACCAATAAATAACATGGGCTGACATTATTCCGCTTTGGAGACAAAGGAGAGCAACGTTATTGCCAGTGGAATAATGAAGTCACATCATAACGAGTGTATTTTGCCCCGTGATCATCATTAACCACATATCTTGGTTTGCCCACTTTTAATGTTTCTCTCCATTACTGCGAACTATGTGATTATTTGGACAAAACAACCTCAGCTCAAGGTGCACTTAATAGATTTCTTTCTTGTGCTTTCAACTACATCACATGGTCTAAATCAGCGAGCCATTTTTGTCATAAAAGAACAAAACAAAAAAACAATGAACGCGTTATCCATGACGACTGAAAAGAACTGTTGAAAGCTTCAAAAGACGAGGAAGTGAGTTGTGTCAGATTACTCTTTGCAAGTACAAATGTGAACTTTGATGCGTTTAATGGTGGGGAAAAAAATCAGATACACATATTTTGTATTAAAGAGTTGGTCAGACTGGTCAGTAACTACAAATATAACTACATTTTAAACAGTAGAATCGAACAAAAATGTTGTGTGCCTTTGGCCTGAGCTGTTGTTTTTAGGTTTGATGCTCCTTTAGTTCCAATTCATGTTATATTTACAGCTGCATGCCAACAATTTGGATACTTGACCGGCCTCCTAGTGCCCTGAAATAAAACCCTCTCTAAGACCTTTTGGGGGGAATTGGACTGCCCATCCTCATCCTTTTCTTCCCTGCATCAGGTTCCTGTGAAAAGCCCTCCTAGGCCACATTGTTTCTTAGTGTCCACATGTTTCTGGCCACGTATGAGTATACGTCAACATATATTTATATATTTGCTTTTGCAACAGTGTTTGTAACCTCCATGTCAGTAAGGCCCATTTAAAGCGAACTGAATCAACACATTGAGAAACAAGAGAGTGGGAGTACAAAGAGACACAGAGAGAGAGAGGGAAGCTAATGAAAGCGAGCAGAGGGCCACCACCCACTGGAGTAGACAGCATTCACACACATTCACTGTGTCACTCTGCCGAAAGTCACCATGGACACAAAAGGTACAGATGCCATCTGGGCTAGGAGGCTACGCTACATCCAGAGACAATAGGGGCTCATTCACGGTGCCCAGCCCAGCCAGGGCCATCTGCTCTTGGTGAGAGTGAGTGGGAGACGGGACCCCCTGTACCTCCAGGACCCATACAGGTCCCATAATACAGCAGGACGCCAGACTGGAATCAGCATAATATTAGAATTCATAGTGTGAAAATATGAAGATGATGCGCTTCTTGACGTGAGCCGACACAATAGAGGCGGCGCCTGAATGAGGCGTGTGAGGCCGCCTGAACCTCCTACACTGGGAATGAGAACACGTGTGCTGTATTTCTGAGCAACAATGACGATAGGGGAGAGAGAGCAACTGCTACAGCAGCGGGGGGAGTCCACGGTTCGGGAGGCAGAGTGGATGCATGCAAACATCTATACATATACCACGCGAGCACAGATGCACACACAGTGGAACACAACGGCGGCCATTTATCATGCGGCGGAATATGAAACAAAGACAGCCTTTAACTATAGATTCCTCTCGTGTGTGTGTGTGTGTGTGTGTGTGTGCGTGCGTGTGCTTGGAACGTTTCATCTGGCATCGTTTGAGCTCAGAAGTGTGGTAGATTGCAGGAGATACAGATCTCTCTCTAGCTATGACTGGCCTGTACTTGAGAACGGTGAATATTCATGCAGTGAAGTCATGTCACGCAATAGCATGACAGTAAAGCAGCCAGAAGGAGAGAGCATCTCAGGAATCTAAGTTTGGGATTTGCAACTGGGGCATTGAACCCACATGGCAACAAACCCACAAGCGTAGACAGTATATATATATATATATATATATATATATATATATATATATATATATATATATACACATCATATCTGCCACTTATTACACATGTTTTGTGTGTGGCTTTAATTTAAAGGGGCAAGAATTATCCATGTTCCCCACATCATCACCCAACTATTGACGAATATTGGCTTGTCGTCTTATATTTAGCATGTTTCATCTCTGTAACAGTCCCAAAAGGTTTCCTTAAACCTGCAATAACTGATTTGTTTTGGCCCCCTGGTGGCCACAGAAACAAATTACACAACACTGACACATCACCACCTTTTTAAGCTGATATCGCTAACCTGTTAGCAAACAGTTGCTAACACAGAGACACAAAGCAAGATGATCATGCACTCTCTTGTTTTTGCATTGACACATTGTTATCGTTAAATTAGTGATCAAAGCTGCTCTAATCAATATGTTTATATTTACAATTAATACATTTTCACCTGAGGCTTGTCGGTGTCCTTCAGTTCCTTGTTTTACAGCCATTAACATTGCTTTAACTGTTTTAGTTCATCATCATCATCATCATCATCGCAGGCAGCTGTTTTCAGTGAAGAGGCTCTGATAAACTCACTTAACATTACCTGCATCAGACAGCAGACACATTCAGCAACTAGCTGGAGAACACGGTGGAACATTTAGCAGCTAAAGAGCCGTATGGTTCCCTTCAGGAGTTGGATGAGACCAGTTTTGGAATTATCGGAGTAATTATTGAATAAATATTGGACTAAAATGAATCAGGTGGCCAGAAACACGACTCTGTGTCTGCTTGATGTATAAACATGTAATGCGATCTACCTTCGAAGGCATTATTTTGTTTGTCTTTACAGCTTGTTGCTCTGCCCCCAAGTGGATGAAAACATTATTACAGATTCTTGTCATTTTGGCACACCGGTCTAACTCTAATTAAACTCGCAGACCGGCATCAACACTTGTCTGTCATCAGCAGCTATTGGTAAACTGTAGATGGAATGACAGCATGTCAGCGTTTGCTCTTTACAGATGCCTTTATGTCATCATCATCAGCTTTTGTGTATCCACTTGTTTTCCTTTTCCTCTCCGAGTGTTTACTCTCGGCGGATTGTGCAGACAGGTTAGCAAATGTTTGAGGCCTGCATTTAAACGTGATTCAGTGATGATTGTTTACTTACACAGTGTGAATGCTTGCAACTGTGTGGCCGTCTGCCCTTAAATGCATGAGCGTGCGGCTCCGAGGGAAACACCTGAATTAGCTCAGAGATGCTCGACGTCGAGCGGCGATGAGAGATCCCGAGTCAGAATGTACGCCTCGCTCTAATGAATGGTTTTGTTCTCGAACACAAGCAGACACAGAAAGTGTGGAAATCCCCCTCAGCTGCTGACAGACAGTTGTCAGAGGTCTCAGATTAATGAAGGAGTCTCTCAGTCAGCCGGTTCCTAAATAGCTCAACTCCGGCGCTGAGGTGGCCTTTAGAGAGGTTTCATGTGAACACAGGAAGTGTTAAAGCCTACAAATGTGCATTGGCAAAGATGTGATATTTTAAAAATAGAATATTCATATTAAAAAAAACAAATGAAAGAGATTTCTCTCAGTCCGAGTTGATGTAAGTTCATCCTCATGGCTTTATTGTTTATCATATAATACAGTTATTCTGCATCCCCTAGATTTGTTTGGGGATTGAATTTGTCGTATTATTATTATTTATCAGCATCATATCTGATTGATCCTGGGCCTCACATCCGTATGCGAAACTGCTCTGATGTGATGAGCACCCAGAAGGACGGACTAAGAGGACGAAGAGGACGATATGAGATTAATAAATCCCTGCAATCTTGATGGTGAGGGAGCCCGGAGGGACAATTGAGTGAGATTATAGCTTGTCTGTTCGGGAGGGGAGAGGGAGACACACCTGGCAGAGAGCTGCACTTCTAGTTTCAGTATTCTTAGCTGTATTCTCACCTGGTTAAAGGTGAAATAAACAATAATATGCATTTGCAGTAATTGCAATCAATACATTATTTGGTGGTGATCTGAAATGATGTCCCGTCTTTAGAGGCAACATCTGGGTTCTGAACCATGTGCTGGTGATTTACAAGTCCTCATTGCCAAACGGACTGGAATTTAATTTCTCCTTGTGAAAGTGAAAAAGGGTGAACATGGAAGCACGCGGGGAGAATCTTTTCCGACTTTCCAACCCCATATAAACTCCTCTCTGGAAGCTGGTCGAGGGAGTGAAACCCAGCAAGCCGCTGTGTTGGGTGATTGTGATGACAGTTGTGGGTGCATATTCAATCTCCGGGCCAAAAGGATTGCGTTTGTAGAATATATTGAAACCGGGTGCTCTCTGAACAGACTGAAAATCAACAATTATGTATCGTCTGTAACACAGAACGACGTCCTGGTTTCCACCAAGCTTACTGAGAGAATCCAGACTTTTCTACTGTTTAGATGGTTATTTGCTTTGAATGTATACATACTGTACTTCTCTTTATTTGTGTGTGTGTGTGTGTGTCTCTGCAGGGCAGAAAGAGGTCCGTGACAGGCTTTGACAGGTGAATCATGGCAGACCTCCCAGCTGTCAAACAAACAGACAAACCAAGGAAACCAGCCGGAGATAAGGAGTGTCGATACAAGGAGAGTGACTGCCTGATGGGGAGCAGACAGGCATGGCTACATACAAATGACTGAAAGGCAAAACATAATAATTATAAATTACATTCAGTCACTCCCTATATTCCCCTTTCCCCTCCATCATACCTCTCGTATCCTCACCTCCCTCCCTTCGCCGTGCGACTTCTCACTTAGCTGTCTCATCTCTCAGCACCCGGCCCTCACCTGGATGAATTGTAAAATTGCAGCATCCCAGTTTCTTTGCACGGGCGAATCTAAATACACACTGTGGGCCAAACTTGCCTGAGCATGAAGGAAGGGGATCTCTGAGAGCTGCCAAGTATGAACTCGCAGTCGGGGGGGGAAAACGGAGAAAACGGTCAAAGCGTGCATTCTGGAAAAGGTAATACAGCGTGGAGGGAGCTGTTGAGAAAGAGAGGGAGATCTGAGTGTGTTTTTCCGTGAGTGTTTCCTCGGTGAAAAGCCTGTTGACGGTTTAGTCAGAGTGTGCTGTCAGGGCCTGTCACCTTGACAACCAGGCCTGTATTTCACTCGCTCGCTAAAGAGAGTGAGCGAGAGAGGGGCCCCTGGCTTCTAACCCCCTGTCAACCCCATGTATGCACACACACACACACACACACACACACACACACACACACACACACACACACACACACACACACACACACGTAGCCAATGCATCCTCTCTGTTCATTTACCCAGAAGTCACACAACCTGCTTACATCCCAGTGTGAAGAGCAGCAGCTCACCTGGCATCGGAGCCGAAAACAACAAGGCACACAAGGTCATGAGAAGCAGCGTGTTTCTGTGTGTGTCTGCGCGCAGGTGTGTTCGGCCCCGTCCGTGTAAAAGCACGTGCCGTGCCCAGCTTGTTTTCAACTTCAACTCTGTCACCGTAACTCGGCAGGAAGGAGTCGAGATCACAGCGGCAGCCACAACAACGTCACGGCGCACAATAGACGGGACGGGCAGATGAATGAACGGGGGGACGCTCGGAAAAGTAGACAAGTGCGTGGCTTGAGAGATGGATGGCCTAATGGGTGGATGATTTAAGTGACAAGAGGAATGACAGGTGCTACTGGATAAATGGATGGATTGACAGACAGATAGATAGAAGGGCCGACAGATGAATAGAGATGCAAAGTGACGGGGAGAAAAACCAGAAAAAATGAGAGCAACAGATTTCTCAGGTAACAGCAGAAAGAAGACGTGGTATTAGCCGGTGAGTGATGAAAACGACGACCACCGAATATGATATATTCCTACACGTTTATTTATGGCTGCACCTGATGCCCGACGTGTTGACGGCCTGCAAAGTAAGTGAGAACCAGCATCTAAACTAGTCCTGGCTCTCTGTCAAAGAGTGGACTTCTTCCGCTTCACTGGACGGACAGAAAGGAGGGGTGGGCTGAGGGGAGGGCCCCGGCATTCCCCTGCTTCTTCTCAATAGAGCCATCTGATGCTGAAAAGGGTCGATCCCCCCCCTCGCTCCCCGCTGCCTCGGCCCCCCGTCACATCTATCAATGCTGCGGCTGAAAGGCGGGACGAGAGAGCAAACGAAGAGCACACAAGGGGGGCTGAAAATGGGGGAAGTTTGACTAATACATCTGTACTTCATAATTATGTTGCATGCCTCCAACCCTCATAAGGCTTTTGTCAGTGTCTTGCTGGGCGTGTTGACGTCTCGCTATTTATGCCTCGGCGTTGCCCATTTGTTGTTGCCGTTGTCTCGGTTTACTCTCTTTTGTCATTTCAGACAAACTGTCTTGTAGCGGCTGTGATATTAATCCGTCGCAGGGCTTATTTATCGTGGGCCGTGAGAACACAACACAGGCATCGAGCAGCGCTTCATTTATGGTTTGTAACTGTCAACACTTATGATCTTTAAAATTCATATAACACATATGTATGATTAAAAGTTCGTTTTCCCCTTCTTCCTTTCAGTGCCTTTACCAAGTGATTTTTTTTCATCAATTTCATCAATCTTGAGTGATATTGTGGCCACACATGTGTTTCTATGTTAGTGTATCTTAGCTCAGTTGTGAGAAAGCTTAATTCCTTAAACTCAACATTCAGCTTTGCTATGGCTTCATGCACCTCAAAAATGTAACTGTAACCCACATGGTTACTAAACCCATTTTTGTAGTTTAGATGTAGTACCCCCGTTTCCCCACTTGGTGGCGCAGCACCCCTGCGAGTAATCGCCGACACATTGAACGTGCCCCCGAACGTGACCTGTGCATGATCACAGTGTGCACCGTCCGCCATCTTAGATCAAGCTGAGACACCGAGCAGAGCGGTCGCACATGAACCGAACTGAAGAAACGGGGTATGTAAAGTGAACAAAACCACGCTAAAACATCAGTAACTCTCAAGCAAAACCTTCATAAGTCTTCTGTTTATCAGGCAGAGTCGTTACGAGCGTGTGTGAAGGAGCGGGAGGCTGAGTTTACCGTGTTAAGTGTCCCTGAGAACTCCGGTAAGAAAATGCTAAGTTGCTGAGCAAGCCTCAGGCTAGTTGTTGCTATTAGCATGATAAGATAAAGTTCCTGTGACTGAAATATGTTCATAAAAACCAGTCGGAGTCCATGCTAAGTTCATGCTATGTTTCGTTAATGTTTTAAACCTACTCTGGTACCTGCTGTATCATTGTGTATATTGAAAACGAGCTGTAAAAAGATCGCTAACAACCTAGCGCGAAGCTAATGCTAGTTGCCGCTATGCTAATTCTGGGTGTTACCTGCTAAAGGTGATATGAATGCTAATTGTGAAGCTATCTAAGCTAATGTGTGCTAGCTGGTTAAGCTAACGAGCCTTTACTGTGACTTGAGATGAGAAATGGAGACAGCTATGGTACAGAAATGTGGTTAAATGATACCGGGTCATGCTAATTATTTTTCCGGTCATTGAGATGAGTGTATTCGGTGTTTTTGCACTAGTGATGGTTTAATATGTATTCTGTTAAAAAGAATTTATCCTGTTTAGAGTTTATACTGTAACTTTATGGTTAAAAACAGATAAAAAGCTATGGTTAAAAGATAAATATTGTGTTAAAAATGTAAATTCTGATTTATTGAGCTGTTTATAAATATAAATAGAGCTTTATTGAAATAAATAAGGTGATTTATGTTGAATTATAAGTTCATGGTAAATAATAGTCATGGTAAAAGTACTAAATGAGTAGTCTCATTTAAAGCATTTAAATGCAGAGTATCCTTTATTTGGGTATTTATGTGAAAGAATTAGAGTGAAAAGTGAAAGTAGAAAGATGTCAATTGAATAGAAAGTAATGATTATTTGTTCTACACTCTCTGTGTAGACTGGTTTTTTTGTTCGACGGATTAAGACTTCGGATCCAGAATTCCGAGCCAAGGGTTCGGTGGCGAGCCAATCCAGCGAGAGAAAGATTCAGACGGAGCGGGTCCCAGCCTGGCCAGCTGTGAACCCAATCCGAGGAGCCCGACATCGATTCACTTCACACAGATAAGAACCCATACACAAATCTACCCGGGTAGTAATTGAACATTGGACTGAACATTACACAGAACATAAACGCAATTGAACCCTGAACTCTGACCTTCGAAAAAGAGAAGGATGGACAATTTTCTTTGAACTTTTTTATTTTTTTATTTTGACAAATTAAAGAGCTCTATTTTTCTGTATTTTATTTTATTTTTTTATTTTCATTCATTGCAATTCAATAATTGTGACAATAAATTGTTCACTATTACCAGCTCTTACGAACCTAGAGAATGTAGTGTTATTATTGTTATTAGCCAGAAAGACTACAGGCGCTACATAACAAAATGCCATTAAACTGTGAGAAAACGGTGAAATTGCATATCTTGAGGCAGAATGGAATAGTTTGACATTTTGAGAAAAAAAAACAAATACGTATTCACTTTCTTTTTTTGGCCAAGAGTTAGATGAGAATTCAACACCACTCGTGTCCGTCTGGGAAAAAGCTCCATCCAAAGCTAACAAAATCCCCAACCAGATCAGTGACTACCTCATCACTGTGAGATTGCCAGTCAAGGCAATTGCCAGGCAATTCGGGGATACGACTCCCCAGCCAAAACACAAAAAATAAAAGTGGTGCATTGTTGTTTTTATACTTTGGTTTTCGTCGATTAGATGCGATCTAATCTGTTAACTGACTGTTTGGAGAGACAGTCATGACAGTATGTTCTGAGAACTTTCCTGTGTGTGTGGAAATGAAGACGACCTTGGAAAAATCCGATTTTGCTTTGGTGTAAGCATGAAAATTGCACTTTAAAAGACTTTCAGAGGTCCTGAAAATGTTACTGTGCACTATTAAATGATAAAAACTACTTCTATATCAACAAAACAGCATTATTCCAAATTTAGGTTTAAAACTACATTTGCTGTAATTCTTCTGATGCCCGGACTGATTCGTTCTTCACAAGGTGTGCATCGCTGTTACAGCTGCAGTTATAACTTTTTTTGACCTGAAGATGGAGAAACATTTTTGTCCCGTCTGCTCGCTGATAGATGTGGTGCAGCCGGGACTTTTCACTTGTCCGTCAGCCAGTTTGATGTTGAAATTGTTACAAATGTGCACATGAAAATAATCATCCCTTCCCTTGTTCTTCCTTTCTCTTGGCACACACACACAAAAACAGACAAACGGACAGAAAACAAGCACGCGCTTGTAGCCTTGTTGAATCGTGCGGTTACAGTGAAGCTTTGTGAGTTTCTCTCATGTCACTCTGCACCTCACAGCTGTGGGACGAGAAGTGTTGAAAACTTAGAAGATACAGTATACACACACACACACACACACACACACACACACACACACACACACACACACACACACACACACACACACATACTGTAGGTAAGCACAGGCTCAAGTTTGTGCACTGTTTGACATGCGTCCGCTGACCCTCCCGCCTCGTCCACACACACGCATTCGGGTCTCTTATTCATTAATCTTCATTTCAACACACACTCTGGCCGCCGTCAGCACATATGCTCCCAACAATCACTTGGCACTGTGCACTCTCTCTCCCTCCCACACACACACAGGCGTCCCTCTCAGAGGGTGAGATCTGATTGCTGACACTGATATCAGGTCCCCTCCTGCTGCTGAGCTGTCCATCTGGCTGCCCGATCAGAAGACAGAGTGGGGTTCTCACAGCGGGGCCCCTGTCACTGTGCATTAGGCGAAGGCTGACGGCGGATCCGAGCTGACATTGAGGATAATATTGGCATCAACAGAATCCTTTGGTGCCGGTATCACATCAGGGTTACGGTGGAACACGATGACATCCGAGGTGCCCGGGTCGAGTCGTTTCGAGGGCACAGTGTTCCCAGATGATCCCACGGAGATTTTCCTGGAGTTTGCATGGGTTTTGGCCGCCTGGCCGTGGGACAAACGCAAGTGGCGGGTGTGCATTAGGCGATAAACTCTGAGAGGCTGGTACGCCCTACTTTTAGTCCAGAAACTAAATTTGACAAGAAGTTCATTCTTTTTCATTCCATGTCTGTGGTGTGATCAGTGAGTTCTGCTGAAACAAATCCAGACCTCATGAAACATGTAGAAAATCACGTATCACCCGCACAGATGAAGTGCCAATCCACTCAATTTTTACAACGTTGTTTACAAAGTTCCCCAAATAGTGGGAGCCGTGTGTTTGTTTGAATCACTTTTTCTAAAGGGGATGAATGAATCCAGTCCTCTCCGAGCCTCTGATTCACTGCAACAGAGACAAATAAACTCCCGAGACTGCGTTTGGCCAAGCAAATCAGCGCTGTTGAATGATTCAATCCCAGCGTTTATTATGGTTTTTACGCCATGCATTCCAAATGAAGCCCTGAGCACGAACAGGCATGTAGGAAAAACCAGGCACTTATACTTTGTATATTTCTCTCTCTCCCACTCTGTCTGCAGCTCCCTCAATAAGCCTCTTGTTCTGAAAGATAAATTCTTCACCGTACCACTGTAATAAATGCAAACAATGCTCAGAAAAAATTTGCGAAAAAACGGTACCCCCTGTTTTTACATCATCGGCTGCTCATTCACAAATTGCACTGAACAGAGACGGCTGTGTGGGCTATGGTACTTTAGGCCCCTGTCCCCAGCTGTGACTTGGCTGTCAGTGAGACATTTGGGGTGCTGGCTGGGGGCGACAGGAAGGTTTAGGTGTTGTAATCAAACTCCCCTTATTCCCCCCAGGCTCGTTAAAATGCTCAAATTCTGCACTAATTGGCCGGCGAGTCACACGGCAGCCAGGGACACTGTCTGCCCGGTAAACCCCCAGAGAGGGACGAGAGGACGGGAGTTTTATTATTTCAAATTTTTCTAACAATATATAACCTTTCAGTTGATTTTTCTGTGACGTGAAATGAAGCTGGAAGCAGCGACGGACCCCTGCTATTGGTAGAAGTGACCCGGGGGCCAAACGTCCGCCTGCCTGTCGTGTTCACAATAATGGATCATGTGTTTTCATAGAGGGATTTCTGGAGGATATTGAGGCGGATTTTTGAAGCAAAATGGATCCCGACATAGTCAGGTACTAAAGATAATGAAGTGTTACATAAAACTGTGGTGTTTCCATAATTGGAATTGGAAGACAAAAAAACAAACTTTTATCTGTGCTTCTATCTCGGTTGCCACCCCCCCCTCCTTCGCCCCCCATCCTCCTTCAATCTTCCTCGTTCCCCGGGCGCCTCCCCTTCGGAGGTTTACGGCCTGCAGTTCTTTGACTGCTGAACCATTACCCCGAAGACCAACAAACTGATCCGCGGTCACACTTTATAAGCTGTCAGCTGAACCGTGCTCCTCCGCCGACAGGTGAGGAATGTTTTCATTCACCTCTCTGCTGCTCCGTGGGTGTCTCCCTCTCCCGCACGTACGCGGCTAAATGCATCTTCCTCTCTGCACCTGGTCGCAGCACTTTAAAGATGAAAGGAACGGGACGGCAGAAGACAGAAGATGAGAGGTGGAGGCGAGCGGGAAACGTGATCCATCATCAGACGGGTCGTCCTTTTTTTCAGCTCCTGAGCCACACTCTCCCCCCTCCACCTTGTTCCTGTGGGGTGTCCCTGAAATCAAAGCAGACGTGAGGCCTTGTTCACCTTTCAGTACCTTTTACCCAACAAGTCCTCCAAATTGAATGACAAAATGAGTTGTTATCCTCCTTCCTTAAGCCGAGGGGACCTTTATTGTCATGGTGACAGTAATAGCCACTTAGTTAAGGCTAGGGAACAAATGCAGTCATAGTTTGAAACCGACGTTGACTGACGTTAGGAAACGGGGAAGGAATAGCATTATCATCTACCCTGACCTCCTCCCTTTGCCAACACTACTTTCTCCTCACGGAGAAGAATCATAATTATTACATTCTCTCATTTTTATAGGAAGCACATTCACCGTTAACAACAGTAGAAAAGTTAGAAGCTCAAACTCGGCCTAAAATGGGATTACCAGAAAAAGCTATTGGGCGTTTGATCTGTTGATCCATCCATAACTGTGGATTTGTTTGTGTCTGTGTGGCTGACCAGCGTGTGTTTGATGAAGGCTTAGGTTTCTTGCTCCGACTCGTGCCCACCCAGCAGCCATCATGGGCAGCTGCTAATGGAAGAGAGGGATTGTGGGAAAACACAGAGGCCTGGGGTTGATGTGTCACCATCGCTCAGCATCCTTTGGCCTTGTTGCCAGTCTGCACACACACACACACACACACACACACACGCACACACACACACACACACACACACACACACACACACACACACACACACACACGCATGCATGAAAACGTCCCAGCCATCAGCTTGTATGTGGCATCAGAGTTCTGACAAAGACAAGCTGGCCCAGCAGTCTCGATTTTAACAAGCTCCAGCTGAGGGTTGACATAGGCCACTGTGTGTGTGTGTGTGTGTGCACGTGTGCGTGCATGTGTGTGTCGGCTGGTACCCATGGTGACACAAGGCAGCCTGTGTATGTGTCTACTTCTTCATTTCCTGTTCCTGTGAGGCAGACTTTCCTCTCACAGAACATGGCAGCTCGCCGTCGGGGGCAAATGAGCCTGTTTTGAGTATGTGTCAGTGTGTGTGTTCTCTTACCCATGGGTGCCTGGTTATGTTTTAAAGTGGGGGAGCAAACTTGGAAAAATACATAATTGGCGGGTGTCTGCATTTCCCCCTGTACCTAACCACTCGGATTACCCACCACTATCACAAATAATAAAATCAACCCACACCCACAGCTGAATCCTGTCCGATCAACAGGGTTTCTAGCATGGTTACCAATGTGGAATTGCATTGGCTCAGTGTTTTTGGCTCGAGTCAGTGGGCCAAGCAGGTTCATTCAATCGTTTCTTGCCTTCTATTTTCAGCCCATTATAACAGTTAAGTGTTTCCTACCTTTGTGATCATTGGACGGACTGACACACTGTGATTGACAGCCAAAGCAAACAATCAATGAAGCTTTGACTGAACCAACTCAACCGGTGGTTCACGAATGTGCAATTTCTTCTTATTGTTGCATAAAATAGTAAAATGATCATATAGGCTGCTTAAATGTAATAATCTGATTGTGGGGACTGCATTGAGTTATTTGTTAAAAAGTTAAAAAGTTGGGTCGCAAAACGAATAACGTTGCTCTCCCTAATGGAATAATCGGGATGCATTTGTTCAACCATTGCTTGGCCGACGTGCTCTTAACAATGGGGATGAAAAGTCGTGCACTCAAGAGGGAATCAATCGCACTTGTTGCTGATTGAGCCACAACTCCACCCCTTTGCTCTCCGACTGCCTCTTCTCCCTCCTCCTCCTCCTCTCGTTCTCCTCAGCTGTGAGTGATTAAGTTGAGCCAGAGGGGCGGGTGGTGGTGGGGGGGTGGCAGGGAGGTTGGAAGGGTGAGAGGAGGGGACAGGGTACTCACTCACTGGCTGAGTAATGGCTTCCAGAGACCCCCGACTCCCTGGCTCTGTGCAGCACGAGGGCTAATCAGGAGTGACGGCCCGGCCCGTTTGGACAGTGTAAAGGCAGCCTCGCTCCTGTCAGGCACAGACACGGACAGCCACCCCCTCTCTTTCCCCTTCACTGCAGGACCCCCACCACTAGGCCACTCGTTTCTGCCACAACCATCTGACAGGGAAATGTTGGGTAGGAAGGAGGAGGGGAAAGACAGAGAGAGAGGGGGGAAAGGCAAAAAAAATAGAGAATAATTCGAGCAGATTGAGAAAAAGAAAAAGCTGCCAAAGAATATT
This sequence comes from Eutrigla gurnardus, assembly GCF_963514095.1. Lineage (NCBI taxonomy): Eukaryota > Metazoa > Chordata > Actinopteri > Perciformes > Triglidae > Eutrigla > Eutrigla gurnardus. Next base: position 10,064,384 of record NC_139928.1, on the reverse strand, counting down.
GCACAGAGAGATACATGGAAGGCCTGCGTAGAGAGTGGTTGCTGCTGTGTGTTGGCTTTCTGTGTGCATGCTTGTGTATCAGATTGACTGCGTGTGTTTAATGGAAACCTCCGAGCAGCTCGGGGAAACCCATCGTGTTCATGTAACATTACAGATATCAGGCAAAGGCAGCGCTGAGGTGTAGCGTGTGTGTGCGTGGAGGTGTGCGCATCGACCGCGTGTGTGTCTTTGCGAGGGTTGCGATGTGGTCTGCTGATTCGTGCTGTTTCCACGGTGATTGGTTTCCATCACGCGTCCGAGGGGCTAAACCATCGACAGCGCGCCCTCCTTCCCCGGCGACCTGACTTCTTTTCATTTTTCAATTTCACTTTCATCAACCGCTGCCGCCTGTTTTTTCATTTTTCTATTTCCAGCCGATGACAGAAAGCGTGTGAAGTGTGAAATTAGAAAGAGCGTGTGTAAATAATGGCGTGTAACACAGGGAACACACGCGTGAACCAACGCGTATGAACACACACAGACACACACACATTATTGCATAAGCCATGAGAGACAAAACTCATTACCTTCAAACTGAGCGATGGGGAAAAAGTGAACCGAATGCATAGACTCGACTCCAAATGACATAATTACACATAGAGGATGATAATGGGAATTCTTGTTCTTTGATTTGTCACGTGGGAATTCAGAATATAGTGCAAAACATGCAAAAAGAGGCCTGTGTTACTTTCTGGCAGAGTTTAAGTGTGTTATTCTGTCCTTTTGGGGTCTCTCTGCGAAGAAGCCCTTGTTCTGTCCCTCATTGGCACACACACACACACACACATGCGCAGACACACACATGCGCACACACACACACACACACATCTTGTCCCCCCACCTGGGTTTAACTGTCTGACAGAGTGAGATGTTGGCGCATTGGAGGGCTCCAGAAGGAGGTCAGGGGTGCAAGGGCAGTTGGGTCCCTCAGACGTCCATCAAAATGACAGGTACCCCAGCCTTAAAACTCCCCTCACACCCCGAATCCTAGTTCCCCCCCTTTTGCAAACACACACACACACACACACACTGAAAATACCCGGCCTGAAAAGTAGCCCCGCAGCGAAGGAGACCAGCTCTCCGCAATTAGGACATTCTGCGGCCATGAAATCATTCTGAAAATTAGCTCCAGGAAGCGAGAGGAGGGAGACAGAGTCCTAAAGAGAGACAAAAAGAAAGGGGGAAAAAATGAGAGTGAAAGAAAAAAGGGTGAAGTTTGGGGAGAAAGAAAGTGTTCTGGACCTCCTCAGCAGTCAAATGGACAGGCCACATGTGCTGGCAAGGCGAGAATGAAGGAATTTCGAATTATCCCAGTTAATGACGGCTGTTAAGATTAACAATTAATCCTCTGGCCTCATGACATGTTAGATTTGGATCTGGGGAAACAGCTCTAAAAGGTGCGAAAGGGCTCCAACAACTACTCAGTCAGCTAAAAACTGTGTGTACGTGTGTGTGTGTGTCTGCCTCCGGTGGCTGACAGAGTCCAGGCCCGAGGTCTTGACAGGGGAAGGAACCAGGGTTCGGATCTCAGCTCAGGACCGAAGAGACCTGCTCTATGTTTTCCATTCGTCCCGGACATGGCCACAACAACGTCTGTTCTATTTTCTGATCCGCAGTTGTGCTGTCGCCGCTGCTTTACCCTGCTGTGACCTTCTGCCATTACACAAACACCATCTGCCAGCGATCAGCCTCCGACAAGCCCTAAGTAACGCTGGGACAACATTACCCAGTGCCACCCCGGCCCTCGGGTCACGCTGTCTCTTAAGCCGAGCGTTTGAGGGACAGACTTGGGGATCACTTGCTGCTGGCCATTTTCTTACTAACTTTAGAATAAATGGATGTGTGCAAGCCCAGCTGTGGGTTGTTAGCAGCGATCGCAGCTCAGTGGGGTAGGGGCACCAGATGGTTGCATGAAACGATCGAGAGTTGAAAGGAAGAGGTGTAAATCGCAATAAGGGAGCGTTTGGAATTGAAATATGGAGGAATCGAGGATTCAAAGCTAAACTTTTCCATCGTCTTCGTTGGGCTTTGAGACACACCAAACGATCAAATCAAATAGGCACGGGGTTGCTAGGGAATAAATAAATGGTATACTGACGTAGTGTCTGTGCCCACATGTGGGTTTGTGTCATCAGTGTGAGAGCGTGCCTGTTCATGCTTCAGTGTGATTGTGCAAATGCGTTCCCACTCATTCCTACCTTGTTCTTCAGACTTCACATTTTTCCCCGTGTACCTCAGTAATTCAGATTTTGTATCGTTTACAACACGTGTTTTTTCTCCGACGCGGGGGGAAAGTCTGACGAGGATCGCGCAAACGGAGTGAGCTGCTAATCAAGCGCTGGGAGAGGTTGGGAATTCCTTGGGAGGCAGACAATGGAGGCAGTGGGATGTTTTTTGTTGTATCCGGAGCTGCAGGCGTTGGGAAATCAAGTTCAGCCGAGCAGTCCCACACACAATCACACATACCATGATTTGACATTTGGCAAGAGAAGGACCCACCGTGATTAAAGGCTGTATGCTTGTGTAATGCGTGTTTCTGCTGATGACAAGTTGCTTTTCCCTGTGTTGTTGTCGGCGTGCATAGACAAGTTCACTTTTCCTCTGTGTGGACTTGCTCGCGTGTGTTGTGGGTGCACGTCTCCCGTCTGATTAGTTGCTATTTCTTTCAGGTGTCCCTTGTCCCGCCGTTCTTTAATCAGAGCTGAGGCCCCCTGCTTTGGTAGGAAGGAAACCCTGTTCCAGGAAGTGCCTGCCTGATACCGCGCAGCTGGCCTCGCTGTGGCCCTCAGTGCCAATCAGACATCTATTCATCTGAGGAAAAGGAAAACTGCCGTTCCCGTCCTAAGTCATTCCCAAATCCCGTTATTGTAGAATCCTGTTGTGTGAATGGGAGGTGTGGTCTTCTGTGTGTTTGCTTTGAGCTCAGTGATTGACATCTTGTTGACGGCTGGGACAGAAACACACACCGGTTACAGTCCATGACTCAACACTCCTGCATACAATTTTTGAAGGAATGTTCATCTTTTTCTTCCTTCAAGTCAAGTCAAACTCAAGTTGCATCTGAAGGGCACCATGGGTCATGATGCCCTCACTCAGGCGCTGAGTGATGATGTCATTGGTAGGAAACCACCATCGGGACAGCAGGAAGGAAAATAAGAGCCGCCGCAAGAACCAAAGGGGAACAGACAGAGATTGGAGGCGACGGCTGTGATGTGAAAGAGGGCGCCTTGGCTGAGAGTGTGCAGGGCGGTCGCTGGCAGGCTGAGGGTTTTTAATAAACAGCCTGTTGAAACATGACAGGAATATTGGGTGAACTCATGGTTGTTTTACTGTGATGACTGCCGTGACTCTCTGGACCTGGGAGACAAGCAGATAAGGATGGGGTAAAAACACGGATGTTGGTTTTTATGATTGTCAGCGGTGATACATTTGGATCTGATGTATTCTGACAAATCGGTGTGTTCAGTTCTCTGCAACAAAGACACCTACTCTTATGTCCATTGTACAGATATTACCTTTCATATAGTCTACTAAGTGTAGGTGCCTTTGCCATGCAAATGCTGCCACCATGAAAAATACAACCCCCCCCCCCCCACATGGCACTCATGGTGCTTTCAAAGGCAATTTGGAGGACAGAGAGGATGCTGATGCGAGCAGAAACCAACCTTGCCTAGCCTGATCCTTCAACAGACGTATTATGCTGCTGTTAGGGTGAGGGGTGAGAGGTTAGAGGTGAGAGGCGAGGGGGGGGGGGAGGGTGCGGTGCTGCATGGGAGGGGGGCTCGCCTCCGGGTGACGGTTCTCTCCCTCATCCGTACGCCAGCTGCCCCCCGACACATACACACGCATATGTTGACATTCATGCGTAAGCACACTCTACACATTAACCCACTCAACCTCCGTCCCCCCCCAAGCTCCACTCACTTCTCTCTATTTTCGACTTTTCCACCGTTCGATGCCGGTATCACTCACCCTTTTTTTAGTCACGTCTTTGCTAGATGTGTCCCTCATTCACAGTTTGACATTCACCCAGTCTGCTGCTCACTCTGTGACGGCAGACAGCACCCGTCTCTGCTTGATGGCGACGGCGACAACAATGGCACTTGACTCGCAGCTAATCGGGGCTGTTTTTCGGTGAATCTGCAGAGCGCCGTGGCGCTGCAACGTCGAGTGAGCGGCGACGGGTGCTGAAAGGCTGTGAAAGGCGCACAGGCCTATGGGGCAGATGTTAAACACACTGTGAGTGAGGGGGAGACAGGGCGAGAGACAGGGCTACTGTCAGAGCCTGACACCAGCTCAAAACTGACAAAAAAAAGAACAAAAAAGAACAGAAAATACACAGCACCTGCCATGGAGAACGGAAAAATGCTGTGAGAACTAATTTTGTTGTTTTAAAGAAAATGAGTTCATCTTTCAAGATCGGGGCCTCAAAGTGTGAAACATCTGCACGCTGAATCAAGTCTAATCAAAGCCGCGATCAAAGATGTCTCCGCATATATTTGGCGAAAGAGGCCCGCGGTTCTCCATTTCTCTCCCCGGCGGTGCGATGTAGGTCTGAGCCGTCAAGGTGATGGAAATGAGCACAGGCGCTGATCCGTGGGCCCGATCGACACGTGTGCTGGCCCGTGAGCGCTCCGCAGATCTCCCCTTCTCCCTCTCTGTCATCTCGTCTCTCCCATGGTTTCCTCCCATGGTTTATTATTACAGTGTAATCGCTTCCATCTGCCTGTCAAGCCACCGGGTAGGCCGAGACCGGGGGAACAAAAGACAGTGAGAGAGAAGCAAGAGAACGAGGGCAGAAGGGATTTTTCTCTCCAATACAAACACATGTCCTCCCCCCCCCCCCCCTCCCCACCAGGTCCCTCGTCAGACCAAATCAAAATGCTGCAGAGTCACTTTCCTCTTGCTGTCCGGGATATTATAATTCAGCATGACTTCTGGACAGCTTCATGCACAATTAGGAATTCAGCGGCTCTGGGTAAGAAAATGTGATTCAAATTAGTGCTGTATTACATTACTGTTTACTTATGATCTCTCCTGCCACATCACACCGTCTCTGTTTCTCTTTGAGGTTTTCTGTGTGTGTTTGGACGCATGAATGAGCCTACACGTATGATGTGTACACATACCCAGCAGGAATTTATTTATACAAGGAAGTAGCTTGCAATTTTGAATTTGTATAAACTCACAGCATTGTCAGGGAAGTTGTAGCCGGCAACGTAAACACATAAAAACTTGTTATGGCGTTCTCCTCCCAAATCACACGGCGATGACCGGTAGCAATCAGCTGTGTTACAAACAGGCGTTTGATGTGTACATCTCGGGTCAGCGGAGGGCCCAGGGAATACTCACTCACAAACCACACAGGACCCCCGGTCCTCTGATCTCCAATCAGATTAGCCCACCGCCCCAATTACAGCCAATCAAAGCCAATTAGATCCAATTATGACCAATTATGGACAATTAGAATGCCCCGGAGATTGATAGCTCGGAGAGATGGGGCAGCAGGCTGTCACTTTCAAGAAACTGTGACACTCATCGTATTTCTTTTCTTTTTTTTTAGTTGCTTCGGTCAATCACTGCATCTCTGTCTGAGGCAAAGTGCTGGATACCTGTCGTCTTCAAAAAGACGTCGCAATCAAAAAAGCACTCTGAAAATATAAATAAGCACTACGTCTCCCTTTGCATTCTGGCCCATCTGGGTTCTCTCCTTACTTGCAAATTATGGAGGTTCCCGGTGAAACTGGAACACTGGAGCAGTGACCGATCTGCAGTTCGAGATGGTTTTCCACGCTGCCTTTTTAAGACATTCGACCACTTTGATTGTCAGCCGTTTACCACAAAATAATCTGCATTTTCGACAGTTGGGTATTTTGGTAATGTGGTTTGCGAGCTTCATGTAAGAGGAGGCATAGGCCTGCGTTATTCCCACTTCCAGATCATTTCAATCCTTAAAAAATGTCCCATGTATTTTCTGTAGTTTCCCTATATGTTGAATGTTTTCGCAGTAGTTCAAGCCCTCTCACTGGTTGCTATGGAATGTCTATGGGTTGTGTTATTGTACGGCTTTGAGTTTCGGGCTGCCAGGGTGTTGATGTTTGACTTGGATTGATACAAGGTATACGAATACAAATTTCCATCTTTTAGACACTGCACAGACATGGATATATGTGGGAAATTAAAGAAGTCTTCAGTTTAGACTCACTTTAAGGAGCTCCACAGGTCCATCGCATTTGTCCGTCAAAACCGCAGGGGGCTCCTGTCAGTCAAAAGGTCAACCTCTGACCACGTCCTGTCCCGCCTCGCGCTATCATCCAGTCCACTTAAGGTAGTTACTGCAAAGCCTTTCATTTCAACAATTCTGTTTTCCATCCCGTGGAGCAATTCATGTTATCGTTTTGATTAAAATCACTCCTCAGATATTTGGCTCTAATGGCTGACAGAGAATAATGAGGCAAGTTCCAGAAAAAGTCCGGCCAAGATAAAGCGCATAAAGTGTGGAGCGTAGTCTTTTGCTGTTTTGAGCATTTTGAAGATTGAAATAATTACTACAAAATACTCACGTAAAAGCTTCCTTCTGTTTCACCTCTGATAGTGCCTGCAGGGTTTTCTCTTCGCATGGGAGCTGAGCAGCACTGAATAACCCCAACCACACGGCGACACGGTGACCCCGCACTGGATAAACCCCATCATTGTTCATCAGATGAAATTTGGGGTCTTTACGTGAATCGGCCTTCTTTTTTCATCATCACACTTCAATCTTTTCTGTATTTCCTCCTTTTTGCTTGTGTTATATAAGTGTATCAATGTGTGTTTGGGGGCGGGAGTTCAAAGGAAACATGGAGGATAAACAAACAGCCTTGCAGAACCCTAGAAGGCTCTGCACTGACTGCCCGGCTCAGATTGACTCTGCCCTGGTTTATTTGTCTATGTCACTGAGATAAACATCAGAGTAACCCGTCGACAAGAAAAATGAACCCGCCAGAGGATGAACGCTCACACTGGTGAGCAGAAAGCACTCACACATGTGTACGTGTTCATGCTGAGATGTAAAAATGCACCCGCAAACACACACACACACACACACACACACACATTCCTCCATGCCTTCCCCGGCCCCTGCAATGAAGAGACCTCTGTAAGAGCTGTCAGTCAATGCCGGTCACCATGGAAGTGACTCAAGCTCATAACAAAGACCCTTAAGAGTTTCTCACAAGGCCAAAAAGACGGCACACAGGGAGGGACAACAAAGGGGGAAGACAGAAGTAGACAACGAGAGACTCACCGGGATGCCCATCAACGCTCGCAAGGCGTAGAGATTGACTGACTGAGCGAGTGAGGCGCCACGCAGATGAAGACGGATTGAAAGGATGTGATGGACAAATGAGACAGAAACATATTGAGATAAAGAGGTTGGGAGGCAGAAGTGGAAGTTGGCAAAGAGGAGAGAGAAGCTGGAGAGAAGACAGAGCGGGGAAGCTGATATTCTTCCATTGCCAGCCTCATTGAACACCGCTGAAAAGCCCTCCACTAACACACACACAGGGAAACTAACACATATGCATGTATATACAAAAATACTAAGGAAACATAAATATATACACTGCACATGTACAAAACAAGCTTTTCTGTACATTCCCGGGGTTGGCAAAAAAAGGCCAGAGGGAGCCTGGGACAGTGGGTCAAGAGGTGAGGGGTCAACGGGTGAAAAGGGGGCCGGGGCAATGGGCCTGTGGCTACAGGGTCAGATGGGTGTGTGGGCCGCATGCAGAGATCCAGGCTGAAAAGCACTTGGGTGGGCTTACTGTGGGTGTGATGGGTGAGAGAGAGGGTACGGGCGGAGATACACACTGGAAGATTTCAGCTGAGCATTAAAGTAACCCACCCATGCATGCAACAAGAGTCTTAGGGAGTAGGTCAATGCAAATGTCTGGGTTAAGGATAGGAGAGAAGAGAAATTTATGTCCAGTACAAACAGTTTGACATGAGGAAAACAACCCCCAAACTGTCTCTCTCCCTTCCCCTCAAACACACACACAAACCCGAGTCCTTCTCAAACAAGCCTGTGCCTATTTTGACTCGATTTAAACCACTTTCCACCCCGGTTTGGACTGAGAGACAGAACTGAGAGGCGGTCAAGCTGCTACTTAAGCCTCAATGACAAACAGTGATAGAAAACAGCACAGAGCAGTGACAGACGGAGTGAAAGGGAGAAAGAGGGGGGGAGGCGGAGAGACAGTGAAAAAAAACAGAGGCCTTCAGTCGAAGAGAAAAATAAGAAAGAAAGAAAGAAAGAAAGAAAGAAAGAAAGAAAGAAAGAAAGAAAGAAAGAAAGAAAGAAAGAAAGAACTTTTTTTAAAGACTCTGGGAAGGTATGAGAGCCAAATCGAGGAAGAGGAAGGGGAGGCTAAGAAGGGAGAAAGAACGAAGAGCAGTGTGGAAAAGGAGAAAGAGAGGGAGTTAAAGAGATTACTTTCAGGTTCAGAGACGCTCTTTCTGGCTGCTTACTGGCTGTCACTCAGTGCCTGGCTCCTAGGGGGAGGAACGGCTGGCTCTCATTGGTGTCATTCACCTGTCAATCCACCTGACAAGCGGACCATAGGGCCCCATGTTGTGGTGCGGAAACTGTCTGTCAGCCATGCAGCAGCTGCACATGACATCATCCAGGATCAGGTTTGGATCATACATACACTAACTGTGTGTGTGTGACAAAGAACATACATGTTAAGCTCCATATATAAGACACCATAAACACCTTTCGCCCGACAACACACAACACACACGTAGGCTACATGAAGACACTCATCTTGACTCCCTGTGGATTACACCTGCAGCCCTGCCAATCCCCTGGCTGTCCTCCCCTCCACTTTGCTATCCAAAAAGCCCTTGTTACTGGCAGGACAACAACCTTGCGACATCTGCACACCAGAACACACACACACACACACACACACACACACACGCACACAAACATGCATCTGCACGTACGACAGCTGGACAGCTAGACAGCCAAAGAGGAAAGACTGATTTCTGCATACAAGTTAGCTGTAATTAGCCACATGCACACAGAGAGAGAGAGAGAGCGAGAGAGCACTACATGAATAAACCCTGCCTCGCTTACGTATGCACACACACATGCACAGGACACACACATCGCTCTCACATAGAAGGCTTGACAACGAGACAGCACCCATCTGTTTTGAGCTAATTTAACATGGTCACTAAAACAAAGCAGACAAAGGCCCGTCTTGTGAATAATGATGAAGTGACTGTCAAACAGAAAAACACTTCTGGCTCTCGTGCGTACGACGTCCTCTGCGTTGGTTCACACAGCACAATGTGGCGTTTTGGGGTGGAACGTCGGCACGTCTGTGAGAGCTGCTTCTGTGATCCTGAACCGGGCGCAGGCTTTGCATTCGTGTGCATCGCTTTATTGTAACGATGGTTATTGTGTTAATATGACAAGACGTTTACATATCATACGTCATGATTAGTAAAGGTTTCTGTCAAGGTTATGATCATCGCTAATAACAGTTAAAAGTACATATGCCAACATTTGATTTGTACAACATTATATGCAGTGGTGGTAAAAAAAAAAGCTACAGGTACATCATGTATAGTACTTAATTGCAAATGATGTCCACTTTTTGCTACTTTATACTTTAAACCTCTTCTTCAATACATTTTAGATGGAAACCTGTTACTCTATTATTACAACAAGCTTTTACATACAAAATATAAAATCAGTATATAAAATATGATGTATTCTTAGAGATTTCACTCAAAAGCATTTAACTTGTTAAAGCTCCATTTCAACCAATTACAACATGAAACTCTACATGTTAATGTTATAATAGTTCAATAAATCAATACATTTATAATATAACGCTGAACAGGACCATTCGGCATAATACATTCTATGACTTTTGTCACTTTTAAGTACATTTTGCAAACCTTCTTGTACTTTTACTGAAAGTTGCAATTCAGGACTTCTACTTATAGTGGAGAATTTTTACAAAATAGTATTACTACTAATGTTGTAGTATGTTGTATTTAAGTCAATGATCTGAGTATTTCTTCAACTACTGATTATATTAGTTAAGGAGGAACTACTTTTTCCTACTTTCATAATAAATGTACAAAACAAAATATACAGCTGTTTATGAAATAGTGTTGTTATAAATTAAACTACCCACACTGCTTCACATTAACCAGCTACAAAAGTAAATTCCAGATAAATGCATCAATGATAATAATACAACAATTCAGGGTTTTGCTTTTACACACTGACAACATGCATTCTTACATTTTAGTTTACATTTAGTTAAGATGTTGACTTAATAATGTACTCCCATCACTGAAATGAAGGAACCAGTATTTTTATTAATGTATGTGCCATGAGATCAGGTTTACGTACAGACAGACTAACATGTGTGTTCCTGCAGGCGTGCACTACACCCACAAACATACACAGCAGACTGGGAAATGGGAACTGTTGAACCGTATCCCTGTGACAGCTATTATGACTGATGACTGTATCATCTTAGAGAGGAAATCCCTCTCTCTCCACACTTGTGTCTTCTGAGGTCTGATTACTCGCCAGCTTGTCTCTGATTTTCTGTATTGGGGTCAAAAGGTGACATTTCAAAGGTTCAAAATAAATAAGGAAGGAAAAAAAACTCATTAAAAGATGAAACATGCCCGGGTATTTCAAACCGGAAGTGCACTCGGTTATGGTTAATATGTGTTCCCTAATCTAAAGTGTACCAAACATTTTTTTGGTCTTTGAATGGCTTTATTTATTATTGATTTGTAGGTCGTAGTTTATACAACTGTTCTGGTGGAAAAATGTTTATTGTCCCCCACTGATCTTTTACACCAATCAAACACAGGCATGCGGACGTGCTTTGTAAAAAAAACAGGGAGCTCCGCTGAATGTCCTCGCCTCTGTCTGTGATGTGTTGCCTGCTGACAGTTTTGTGCATTCGTGAAAGCAGCCAGGAGGCTGTTCATACACCATGACAGTCCACAGATTCTTTGAATGCCTTGCATGGATGCACAGAGGCTACAGAACGGTTGCCTGGACACTGTTGCTCACACTACATCTCATTGGGATCATGGTGCTGCTCACAAAATCCTGCTATTCATATTAATGGTATTATCTCTGAATTGTATGGCTCGATGTATCAGCCGAAACCGGCTCAAGCTGATGACTGTAAATCTGTATTCTTATGGCACTGACCTTTGGAGTAATAAAAATGATATATGGCATGGACAAAACCAGAGATTTCTCTTAAGAACTGCTGAGTGAGAATGTTCCACTGCAGATCTGTGCAGAGCGCAGTGAGTCTTTTGTACGGCTTTCTCTGTTCCTTTCTTCTTCTCGTTCCTTCTCTTCCCTTCATCTGTTTTTCATCCCTGGTTCTGCAGCTTAAACTGATGTTGTTATTCCAGATGGCTCGCTGCTATATGGGGAGCAGACAAGACGAATACTCTATTGAAAATATGAAAATATGTCAGCATGCGGACATCATTATGGCAGCCTGCATCATTTAAGTGCCCCTAAAATTACCTCCAGGCTTCACGGAGAAAAATAATAAATGTATGTGTGTGCATGCATGAAGGCTTGCATGTATGCCTCCGCAGCTGTACAGAACTCAGATGTGAGGATTTCAAACACATGTCTGCACGTTTCTCAGGAACCTTGATAGCAAATCATATCTAGTGCGAACCCAATTAGCTTTACATCTGGCTGAGAAGCCGAAAAACACGAGACGAACTGAGACGCTCGGTCTCCAAGGCAGACATGTAGTGCAAGAGCGAGATATACATTCACCCACTGCTCACTGTTTTATATCATTCAGATTGGTGCAGGGGAGCCGGCCTCGGCGGGGGCTCGGTCTCACCCTAAATCTACCTCGGGTGGGTCCTGAAAGTGCCCCTGTGCCAAATGAGCAGCGTAATGTATGCCCCAAGGCATGGCCCAAAACGACACCCAAACAGCAAAGCTGTCAGCCCATGAGCCAATACACTAAAACATGAGTGCAGCCGAACCGTCGGGTTTTATGGCCTACAACTCCCAGTCACAAGCCCTCTAATGCCCCGTTTAACAAGCTGAAAATCCTCCATTTATTCCCCCTCCATCTCCCTTTAGGAGCTGCTCCATTACCATTCACAAACAAAGGCGGGCTGACGTACACTGAGGCTAACGCTTATGTGCTAGCGTAAACGGTGTTAATGCATGGGTGGGATGAGGGGAATGGAGGGCGCTCCGTGTGTTTCCACAATAAGTTTGGATAAGAAATTGAAAATACTATTGTAAGATTGTAATACTAGGCTGCATTAATAAAAGGTATTTTACTTTACACACGGATAAACAAGTTGTGTGAGTGTAGCTTTAGGACAGGGAACCGAGGGAGGAGAAAAGGAAGAGGGAAGAGAAGAGATAGCGTTGTGAGGTCGAGAGGTGTGGGGGAGGATAGGGGTCACTCTCTCTGCTCTCCCATCATGAACACAGCAGATTGGATGAAGTCTTCATCAGCGTTACAGCCCACCAGTCACAGTCCTGTGAAACCAGCACCGTGTCCCCTGTACACACACACACGCACACACACACACACACACCTCTTCCCTCTTCCACAATGGTGTCACTCACGGAGGCCGAAGAGACACAGGCAGTGCTCCATCATGGGTATTAGCTATGGGGATCAGTTGCTTTAAACAAGAGAGGAGGGGTGTGCTTTTGTAGCCTATCATGTAACAACTGCAAGATGAATACGTTTGAAGTTTTGTCTATATCTATTAGACGTATTTCCCGTTCAAATTGGTTTGTAAGAACAATAATGTCGCGTCAAGGGCAGGACAAATACTCTGGGTTGCCTCCTTATGAAACATATACCGCTTTTTTTTTAATGCATTTAAATCATTTCCGGGTGTGTATTATAATTTACATTCATTCTCATCACAGGTTTCACCACTTTCTATTGAAGTGGTGCATTCTTTTCATACTGTGGGGTCCTATTTTACCAGCTCCGGGAGAAGAAATTAAATCAATTTTGAACGCACAACACAAAAATAGCAATGAAAGCCCTGTATTAAGCTGATCTGGCTAACTGAGTGGTTATATTTTCCAATGAGGTTTTGTTTGCTTGTTTGTTTTGCTATTTTTCCACTCTGAAATACGGGGATTGGACACATGCAAACTATCCTGTCTCATTGGCCTAACGAACCGGCGGTCTTGGAGCGGGGAACATGCTCTGCAAGCCAAATTGTTTTTCCCTCACAACACCATCTGTTTTCTCCTTGTCGAGCACGGCAAATCAGGGTCGTCATCATTAATATGTGTGTTCGCTTAATCCCGCTCCACAATCTCCACGTAAAACCAGGTCGTTTTAAGGTTGTGTGAATTTATCGTAACAAAAATGCGTACTTCCAAACTTTCCCCTTGGATTTCCAAAGAGTCAAACAAAGGAGAAAGTGTCCATAGAAGTGTGGAATGAAAATAAAATAAATGACCCAAATGAGAGTTGGGAAATTCCCAGAGGCATGTGAGGGGAATTATGAATTCCTTAAATTTTTTTAAGGACGAGCCGCGACCCAAAGAACAAACTGTATCAGCAAACGCTGCCCTTCACCAGTCTCCAAACTATTTCTTAACCGTGTGTTTATAGCTTTTGGACGACATGTTTATGTCCGAAGCCTTGACAGGACTGGAATTCTCAAGAGTGCAATGATGTGGACAGGAAACTTTGAATCTTTCTCACTCACAAACATCGTACACATTTTCCTCACCCAGTGCTCTGAAATAACAACTTGGACACGATCCGTGCCCCGTTGCCGGTAACTGGAGAGCAGCCTGCTCCGACGCGGAGCGCTGAGGAATCCTGTGGCCGTGAAAGAGGGGCAGTCAAGAAACCAGTCCACACCGAGGTGGAAATAAATGGATGGGATGGATCGTGAAGGGGGCCTACACAGGACCCACTAGGGCCGAGGCCCCTGGTGAGATAGACCTGGGCCATCTGGATAGGGTAGCGGCCCAAGAGGGTGACAGGGAGAGCCCAGTGTTTCTGCCACAGCAAAGAGGAACACTCACCACATGTCCCTTACAGTGGAGATGGAGTGATGGTGACATTGGTGCTACATTGGTGCTGGTAGTGAGGTGTAGCACAAGCACACACATACACCCTTCTCCCTTCTCATGGTCAGGCCTCTGTAAACATCTGTCAGCCATTGCCCCCCTCGTCCACCCCTCCTCCCCAGGACCCAGCAATTCAGCGTGCCCCTTGACCTTCGACTGAAGAAAGAGCAACTGTGACTTTCTGCCAAAAACGAGCAAAGAGTTTAATTCTTTGACAATTACCTCAAGGGGGGGGAGCAGATTAAACCTCATGTCTGTATATGGATAAATCAGTGTTATCATAACAGCAAATACTTGTTGGGCTCAGGGTTCCCAGTCCAGTCAGGCAGACTTCAGAGATTACAGCTGTACACTAGTGATTACTAGAGAATGTGGAAAAGTGGAAACCCCTCAGGTTATTTAGTCTTTTCAAAGGCTTTTAATACTTAAATACTTGAAACCAAAATGCCCAAAAGCATAACATAAGAGATATATTCATCTGAAATACCTCAACTGTGCCAGTTAGCGGTTAAAGACTTTTGATTGCATATGCCAGCAAGGACATTCATGCTGTTGCATTTAATAGACAGAATGTATTATTTTTTAAATCATATAGGATTAAGGTTTTCCTTTCTGTTAACTTAACCAGTCAGTTCAACTAATAAGATTTGTCTGCGGTTTGGACAGTCGAGGCTCTGATCTACCGTCATTTCAGCCACTTTACCTCCCCTGGGATCCTGACCAGCACCGTAGACCCGTGGACACAGACCAGAGCCCTCGTCAGCTCTCCCGATCCTGCCTCTCTCCGGGGCCTCAGGTTTCCCCTTCATCCCACCCGCCCTCTCTAGGCTTCCAGCAGCCCCCCACAGGCCTGCCTCCCTCCCTCCCCACATCAATTACAGCCTATTCCCTGTAGTGCCCGCCCCTCCCTCTGTGACCCCAGGGGTTACCGAGTCAGGGAGGTCAGAGGTCATTCTCCCCACTGTTACCCCAGGCATCTCTCAGAAGTCTCTGTGTCTGAAGCCCTGCGGCCTGCATGACCCTCGCCCAGCTAGGGGAGACAGGGATCCCCCTTTTCTAGTCAACAGTGGGCTGTTCCAGTTCTTTCCCCTAAATATCATTTTCATTTGCAATTTTGCATTTTGGTGATTAAGTTACCGCTCTTATCATGCTCCATAATCATCACTTTCTAATGTTGCACTGGTACTTGCTCAGTATTGGTGGTCCAAACTGATCATTTCAGCTGTTTTTTCTTAGGATTCTATTGTGTAATTTTATATTGGTACCATGTTGTTAATGTGTTCTTCCTTTGTTGTGCAGTTTTTATTACAGATCCATAAATCAAATAAAAATCCACCCATAACAACTAGGAGTCTGTCATATCTCCCTAACTGAAACCAGTTTCAACCAAACAATGCTGATATGAATATAAAAAGTCAGCTGTAACCATGAAAATCGATGGCTAATGGGATAAAAGGGTTTACACACATCCACATCAGTTTCCTGGAAGATACTGGAATATCATGGGTACCGTGCTGAGAAATAACGCCAGTACAATCAATCGTAATGCATTTACATTTATTTTCCAACGGAGCGGAATGGGAGTGTTTACACTTTGTAGTAATTTCTATCCACTTTAAATCTCTTTGAATTTATTAATGATTTGACCAAAGTCGTTCAAAATTGCTTTTTTAAATCAATTGCACTCATGCTGTGGTAAATCTCATATGTGAATGAAAGGATGCAACACAAAATCAGCCTGGTGAAACGGCAAGTCGATGACTCAGGTCCTTTCGTTGACCACAGCGCTCTGACGTGGGGACTCGCAGAGCAGAAGTGTATTCCTGTCATTGTACGAAGACCTCGCAGTGTCAATACCAGACACATTATCTCTAATGGGAGCGTCTGCGGGTGGAGGCAGGGGGAGACAGGGAAAGGGAGAGAGGCAGAGAGACACCGAGAGCGTAGAAGGACGGTATCTCTATTGATTAACTGGAAGAGGACCTCCACTCCACCCTCTCCTGTCCAGACATATGGGGTAATAAGGACCACTCTTCTCCGCTGCCACCCCCCCATCTCCTCTCTTCTCCCCTCGCCCCAGCTAGAAAGCCTTTTAATCAGCCCCCGGGGGAATACACGGATATGATATGGGAGAAAAAAGGAGGGGAAGAAAGAAGGAGGAAGAGGAGACAGGGTGAGAGGAGTCCATAAGTGCAGCAGACACAATAGCTGCAGGAAGAGAGCGGGTACAGGGAGGGTTCCTTCAAGCACGGAAAAAAAGGCACGACAGGCCTGAAAACACACGCATCCTGTATGCTCACACACAAGAATGAATGGAGGTTTCAGTCCCTCCACTTGCTTCCTCACAGTTAAGGATCTTTTTTAACATATTTGTGGATAAGACGGCGTGCATACACAGTGCGTGTCTGTGCTGATATGGTTACCAGGTCACATCACACAGGATCTGTTTTTCTGCTCGGCCGGGGCCATTTTCCTCTGTTTATGTAGGGCTTTTTCTGTTTTCTTTTCCAAAGAGAAGGCTGCCAATCTCAGCGAGCCAGACTAGCTTTATCAAGGCGGCCATCTCAGTCTATGACATCAAATCCAGGACTGAAAAAAAAATTAATAATAATTGAAAATGAAAAATCTGCCAGCGCCTCGCCTCACTGCTGGCCCCTCAGCACTCTGGCCTCTGGAGAGATGGTGAGAGAACGGGAAGGAGGGAGGAGAAAATTAGGAACATCTCCATAAAAGTCTAAAGCAGCTTTGATATTTTTTTTTTCATTTTGAGTGAGATGTCACTGGTCATAATCATGTCTGTATTCAGTTGAACAGCCTTATGGAGCTGCAACATTTCAATTAGTGAACAGGTCCAGTTCCCAAGGCTCCTTATGATCCTCAAAACTTGGACGGTAGCGCCTCCTCGTGGCTCATGATATATCAGCACGTTTGGGGTACAACAATTGCAAAAT
Source organism: Eutrigla gurnardus (assembly GCF_963514095.1). Taxonomy (NCBI): domain Eukaryota; kingdom Metazoa; phylum Chordata; class Actinopteri; order Perciformes; family Triglidae; genus Eutrigla; species Eutrigla gurnardus. The sequence goes on along the minus strand of NC_139928.1, from coordinate 10,047,257 downwards.
ATTATCACACGCGAGAGACTGAGAATGGTAATAAAAAAATGGGGAATTATCGGGTCTTACGTGGTGAGTGGTAATAAAAACAGAAGTCCTATATTAGTGTCAACAGGAGATGTATTACTGCTGCTGGAATAGAGTACACACTGCTAACTAGACTAACACAAAGCAGTCATTTTCCTGCAGACCAGTGGGAGACATAACGTAAAAGAGGTCTGTCTGCACAGTCCATCAACATATAACAAAGCACGTATTGAAAAAGAAATGGAATAAATCCCAGAAAATAGCAATACATTTTCACTATTACAACTCAATTTGCAGAGAGCGAGGCCGATGTAAAATTGTTTCCATATACCGCCGCTGCGGGGCGCCACCCAGTCTGCCAGAACGGCTATGATCCGTTTTATGGTGATTTACGCTCCGTGATTGGCTGATACGGTGCGCTGGGAGCCGGACACGTGATCCAATAGGAAGTCCGGGTTTTGATTCGTTCGTTTGATTGGTTAAGCGCAGATGTCAATCAAGCAACGACGGGGTCCGGGAGGCAGAGACCGGCCAGTCTGTTGTTTTGCTCTCTGGAGGACGGAGCTCCGCTGTGTGTACCCGTGCAGTGTCACACACACACACACACACACACACACACACACACACACACACACACACACACACACACACACACACACACTGCATGTCACAGACACTACACAAGTGTACAGTTGTATTTGCTCATTACCAAAAATATTTTTACATTTTAAAATTAAGAACATTTAATAATCTAGAGGAAGTCTTAGAATAAATGCATTCAAGGCATTTAAAAAAAACAAACATTAATATTATGGTGAGCTCCTATTCATAAAAAGTCAAATTATTGAGCATTATTATTATTTATTTATTTTGTAAATTACATAAAAAATAACAATAATTGTTATAATACTTCGGGATGGAATTTATAATATTGTCCACGAATTTCTTTAAATGTTTATTTGCTTTGTCCGCTAGCCTACTTTAAAAAAAGTATATTCTAAAATATATTAAAGTAGATACACTTCCTTTTACTATTGAAATAAGTGGATGAATAGATTTTACTGGGTTGATATTTTTTAAATGCATAGTTTTTTTTATTCATTAGAAAAAAATATATTTTATAATAACAGATCACAGCATATTAAGTCCAATGTATCACCAGTACTGCAAAATCAAGTAGGACTGTATTGCTAATTTAATCAATCTGCAACAGTTGCCACATGGTAAATCCTCTGTAGATTATTGAATAGGGTAGGGTATTGACCAAAATTATTCTGATAATATATAATAAAATTAAAAATTAAAACTAGGCTAAAAAATAGCTATGAAAGTTAATTTAGTCCTCGTCATGGCCTTAAATCGAAACCAATGTACGAATTTATATTGTAATTCTTCGGGTAAAACATTATAAGATAAATAAGAATAAGAACACAGAATGGTCCAAATCGTCCCATGGAAGTCGCCACGACGTCCCTCAGGTTTCCCGTGAGCCTTTGCGGGACCCAAATTGTGCGCGTGCGCATTAGCCACCGTACGTCACGTACCATCCCACCAATCAGCGTCGTCCTCAGAGGAGTATGTGGGGGTGATTTAAGAGCTCTCCGCTAATAAATCTGTCAGAACTTCACAAAGTTGATTTAAATGTCTTTCACATCGTTATGAAAATACTTGTGGATTAATCAAGTGACTGCGCGCTGGCATCAGATCAATTGGAGTAGATTACTCTTCACAGCTTTTTAAAGCGTCGCGATCTGGAGCGTTTAAGAGTTCGGATTTGTTGTGCCACTAAGTCAAATCTGTAAAGCTCGCAAGAGGCGCACCGCAAATGTCACTTGTTATTCTCAATGGGGGCTGTAACAGCTTTGCGAGACTCAGGCGCAGTGCATAAAGAGCTTAGTGCGCTATTACACACCATTTCTCCGGGCGATGGACTGTACTCTTTAAAATAGCTAGCTCTCTCTCTCTCTCTCTCTCTCTGGTCGACAGCGTCGCTGCAGCTGCATCCTCAGCAACGTGTGACGCGGCCAACGTGAGATAAACCCCGCGGCGCGTTTGACTTGTCCGCGCAGGACTCGTGCAGCCGGAGGACTCTGTCTGCCGCCGAGACAAGCTGGCAATGTGTGTTGAACTTGTGTGTTGTGTTCACCCACAGTTGTTCTAACCGCTCATTATTGCTCCTATAATTGCACAGGATTATACAGACTTCTCTGTGATGCAATGGCATAAAACATGTGTTGCCAACAGGATTACTGTGGATTTTTTTTCTCTTTGCGCAGGGAAACTCAACGGCAGCCACACTCCGAGCTAAATAGGTCAGTGCAGTTTCCTATGGAGAGCCAGGGGAATTGTTTTTATGCATTTACACCAACAGCTTATTCTTACATATAGGTCAAAGTAATGCCACTGTCGTGATTGATGTTTTGTTTAAAGTCCACGTGCGGTTCTTATAGCCTACTATACGTCACGTCACCTCAAATAAAGTAAATAAGAAAACGATGTAAATTAAAGTTGTATCCCTGTAAAATGCAGCCTCTGTAGAAAGTCAAAGTCGTTGTATTATTATGTTATCAACTCTTAGTCTGTTAAACGAAAAATGAAATAGCCTAACTAACCTGAAGACATGAAACATCTCTTTCTTGCAAATAAAGTTTGACAAATCCCCAACCCCGAAGTCCACAAAATAGTTTTTGTTTGTTTGTTATGTTTGCATTGATTTGATTTGAGTAGAGCAAAAGCGACCTAAAAATAGATATCAATGTATGTTCCCACTTTTGGACAGCAGGGGTCGCAAATGATCCACATCAGTGACTCCCTCAAGTGCATCGGCATTCAGCAAATTCCAGTCCAGTGACTCGGAGTCTGAGCCAGTGTTGTTTCCTCTGACAGTTTATACCAACATAAACACAAGAAAGACACAGAAATGCCGAACATGTTTTTATTTATTTTAGCCCACAGCAAAAATATGCAAAGCGTAGAGAAATTGATCTTGAAGTAAGCGTACTTGTACATTAATTTAGTATTACAAGTAGATAATAAGACTACTATTAGATTAGATTACACTTCATTTTCATTGCACAGAGGAGGATACGAGTCCTGAGACAAGGAAATGCAGTTTAGTATGAACAAAGTGCAAAAGCATTAAAATGCAGTAATGTGCATAGGTAATATGCAGTATATAGGCTTACTGTTTGTTAGCAGCACCTGTAGACACAGGATTTACAATGTCAGGCTGCAGCCTAATCATAACTTTGAAGACAATATCAACACCTGTAGGCCTAGATATTATTATATTATATTCTTATAGGATTTACACTGACAGGCTACAGAGATTTATCACAACCTTCAGGACAAAATCAATCAATACCTGTATGTTTTTCTACCATACAGGATTTACACAACATGATTGCAACACATCGCACTCTGTTGATGCAAAGCGAGAACACTTTTTGCTTTTCTATTTTCCATTCAAAGTTAAATTATATTAAATGTTTCATGTCCAAATTGCACCTCTTGGGCCCCTAGAAATACACCCACCAAGTTAAAACGGACGAGAGATTGTACACGTTGTCTTGTGCAAAAAAAATAAAGCTCAAAGTGTTTCATTAATTGCATTTCTTTGTGCACGCTTTGTGGCATTTTTAACTAATTATACTTATATATGCTTGAATTTCCTCCTTCATCTATCTATCTATCTATCTATCTATCTATCTATCTATCTATCTATCTATCTATCTATCTATCTATCTATCTATCTATCTACAAGTGGATGACACCTGTGATGATGTGGATATGTTATATACATTTTATTATAGTGAACATATGAATAGGCCTACACTATAGGTTGGATATATACAGTATGGATAGAAGTAGCAGACAGTAGTAGTAGAGAGAGAGAGAGAGAGAGAGAGAGAGAGAGAGAGAGAGAGAGAGAGAGAGAGAGAGAGAGAGAGAGTATAGTCAGCCACTGGAGGAAGTGGGGTCTGGAGGTGGGGGGAGGTGCGTGTGTGTAAAGTATTCACTCTGTATTATAAGTACTTTCACTTTTGATATTTAAATGCATTTTTCACTTGAGTTCAATTGTGAATGGAGGACTATTTTATGGTTTTGTTTTAGTAAAGGATATTAATGCTTCTTGTAAACATTGATTATATACTGTATATATTAGACAATTTTCTTCCAAAAATAAAGGTTTTCCAAAAATGAAGTCTCTGTCTGTTTTGAATGATGGCTGTCTTCTGTATTTGTTATTTGGATTTAACTCAAGGTTGCCCCTAACCGCAGTGCTTACATAAACTGGCATAGGCCTTGGATAACTATATCAGTGTTTTTTTCTGGACAGAGACCAAGAATGTCTGAGTGTGTCAAGGCATGAGTATAATATATTCACCTCTTTTGACAATGCCTTGATAAAAGGCAACAAATGTATGCCTGAGACCGCGAAGGACAGACTGTGTTCCTCAAAAACAATGATGACCCTTATCATTTGTTCTGTGCACGTGGTTCTCTTAAGATTTATGAGATTTATGTTTAAAAAAAACTAACTCGGCACAAACAAATATATCATGAAGGGCTTTCCATTCCTTAAAAAAAAAAAAAAGCTCAGTTTATGTCTCTGTTGCAGTAGACGTTAACTGTGGAGGAGCCTATACACAGTATTAAAAAAAAGGTTATATTACAAGCAACTTCAGCTTGTTTCTCCAATTTTGGAACGAGGGAAAATGTGCATGTGGTCAGTGTGAACAACCATGTGTGTATTCAAAGTCATCCATCCAAATGATCCAAATGGTTGCTTTCAATTTGTTCAATCTAATAGTGTGTTCGATTTCATATCCATGGTAAGATCGAACAGATTAAAGATTGAACTTTTAAGGGGTTAAAATGTCCTCCTTCCCCTCTCTATAGTGTTCCATAATAAACTGACTGATGTTTTTAAAGGAAGTGTAATCTGGGAAGAAACTCTTCCTTAAATAGTCTACTGAGTTGAAGTTGTTTTGTTCAGTGTTGTTATTCGTAGACGCCAGGATTCCACTGAGGGCTTTCCCCTTTGTTTGGGGTTTAGTTATAGATAGTATAGTTGAACAAGTTCAAACTGTAGTTCAGCCGCTTACCAGTAGGCCAGGCATGGGACAAATGCTGGTCAGTAGCACAAACGTCCTGGAAGTACAATTTAACCATGTTCCTGTTGGATGTAGGGCAGCAACACATCAAAGAACAACGTATGATTAAAGTCGTGTTTGGTATTATTCCTGAAGTGAAATCAGTTTGTTTTCTGCTATTGTTCCTGTGAAAAGTACACGTTGTTATCATATACCTTCTGTTTCTATGCTCATTATAAACAGGGTGGGATCTCGCGATAGTTAACAACTGTGCCTTACTCTCATTGGTCAAAACTCCAAATGACATCCCTTTTGTCCAATCACAATATGTTGTGGTGAGCGCTTCTGTCCAATCAACATGCGGTATGCAAATCTTGAACCGAAGTTTCCCCAGCAGCAGCTATGCATGCACTCTACGGTGACAGTTAGCTTAGTTAGCTTTTCAGATGGTTCATTTGCTGCTTAATTAGCTACGTCAGGACGGTTTTGATAGCTGGGTTTCACCGACGAATAACCGAAGAGCAACAATTTCGTTATGTTTGCGTAAAGAGGTTCCCAGTAACTGGTTATTAATGCTGATGGCTAACCGCTAACAGCTAGCATAGCTATATAACGATTTCGCCGGTACAGGCGGACCTCTTTGTCTGACAGGGGAAGGCGTGCTCTTTTGTTAGGCTTTTCCCTTTGTCCGTTCGGGAAAGAGGAACTGTTGGGTCAGTATTTCGCAATTATCTGCGGCTCTTAAAGTATTCAGAAAATGCAAATCGCGAAAAAGTACTTCTCAGAGAGACTGATACAGTTAACGGTCTTACTCAGTTTGATTGGAGTTCGTGTGGATATCGACAGCTACTTGAGCGGCTACTATTCGCCTCTGATAGAGATTAGCTTGGGTCCAAGCTCAGCTTACACCCAGACACCCTTTCATAATTTGAGAGACACCCTTGACGGATATAGCGTGCACCCAAAATGTCCCGAGTTGGACTATTTCTTTGCCAGTCGCCGGCTGCTAGACGAGGTGAGGACCCTCGGCTCACGGCGGTTCCCCACACAGCTAAACGCATGGCTGGTGCACCAAGTGTCTACCCCTGACCAGGCTGACTGCGGCCCTTCAACTAGCAACAACACTGACGCCAACCCGGGACTAGACAGCTCCGGGGACGAGGTCAGGGATGATGACAGTCAACACCTACCTGGCAGTGGCCAAGAGGTGTGCCAAACAACCCCTGAACTTGGACGAAGGCCTACTGGCACCGGAGCTTGCGGGTTTCTTAAAGAGGCAAGTGTGTCTGTGTGTGAGAGTGAGAGAGAAACGTAACAGAAAGTACAACAACCATAAACACACCTTGCTGCTAACTAAGCTAACGTTATACGACCAAGACTGTTGACTTTCCAGCTAGGAGGATTAACCAATGTTATACAAGGATGGGTTTTCATCCAACAAGCAAATTATTATTATGCAACCTTCCCTAGAGCACCAGGAAACGAGATGACACTATGTGATAACATGTTGTCAAAACTTGAAATCAGCTGTCGCTTCATGTGATTCTTCCTGTCCTGAATCACACATCAACAATTCGATCTGATTCAAATGATGACCTTCTTGACTAGTTAGATTAGGGGACGTTCATCGTGACAGTTTAAAGGATACATAACTGTTTAGTTTAACAAGTTACAGACAGTTGTAAAGTGTCTGTGAGTCCACACAGTGCAACCTGTCCCATTAAGCCGTGTCTGAATATTCAGGACAGCATTAACATCACAAATAAGACCAGTGTACTGGGTGACCACGTGACTGTGAAACTACGATTTGCCAACAATGTCACTCACTTGTTGTTGTTAAAAACATTGAACATGAGTACCTATAATAACCAATTTAAATGTTGTGCCATCTGTAATCTGTGACTGCCATTATATATTTAAGAGTGTAATCACACCCAGACCCTTCATATACAACTCTCTCAGTGATCCAGTTTTTCTAGCTCAGGGTAGAAACAGCTGCTTGGTGAATGTTATGTCCTGCAGGCAGTTAATGTCGCCAATTGTGTAACTATATCCCCTTTCTTCAGACTGAACCACCAGCTGCGGGCCTTGAAAGGTGGAGAAATGAGGCTTAGACCCACACCCTGTTTGCTTTCACAAAAGCGGTGGTCCATACTTTAACACTACCCCCCTCCCAGGGTTCTTATTGACATGGATAATGCGATATTGACACATCTTTCATTTCTTAACCACACTTTTGTAAAATAAGTAATAGCTGAACTGCTTGTCGGGTAACCCTTTTGTGTTTTTTTTTTGGAAATACAATGTTTCAAAGAAGAGGCCTACAGCTGTAATATTTGAGAGTAACAATCAATAACTATTTGCATTGACTAGCCCATTTGAAGCTGGAAAAGCTACTGCAGCAGAAGTCAACAAGCTCAGGCAGAACAGGGGTGGTGTAATGTACAGTCTGTCATATATTTGCCTCTAGCGTTAACGTTAAAAACTGAATCAGCAGCAATGCTGTACTTTGTGTATCGGGAATGTCCTACAACACATGACAGGGTGGGATCATTTACGAGAGTAGTTAGCCCACCTGTTTATTAACTGCATATATAAAAACCCTTTCTGTGTGCAAATACAGTTGCTAATGCTTTTTTAATGTGTTGCAAAAGGCCTTGATGGGGTAATGAAAGACGTTGGTGTTAAACGTCAGCTGTTCAGCCCATCTCTACTTATTCAAACATGCCTGTTCTCTGTCAGAACAGTTTTTTCAATATTTCCAATATATCCAATTATCTACAACGGAAATGTAATTGTCTTTAAGGTCTTGGGATGTCTGCTAACAAATTGATTCTTCTACTCTTTCCCCTCTTGTATCTTGAATCTCCTGACTCCTTATCGCCATTGTGCCTTCCCGCTCTCTCTGCCTTTCTTTGGCTTATTAGGAGGAGGATGTTAAAGTTAAAGAGGAAGAAGAAACTGCCCCACTCAATCAGCTGGCTCACAGTTCCACACTGGAACAAGAGGTATGGTCCTGGTTTGTTACAGTTGCCTTCATTTGTCGCTGTATGCTGTTGAAACACACTTGTTTTAAAAACTTCCAGTTTACTGAGACCTGGAACATATTGAAATGTATTGGTTTTATTATAGTGCACACTCCAGGCTTTGTCAGTCATAATACGCGCAACATGCTTGCATAAGATTTATAGTCACATGGTGGGGCTGAAAATGATGTTGTACCCAATTTTAACCATAAATTCACGTTCTCACATGACTTCATGTCTCGTATTGCACAATCCTGAATAAAGAGCAGTTTTGGTAACACGCTGGAGGAGGGGATTTTAAAGAATGATAATTACTTTCTCAAAGAAAAAGTTCCCTTTGCTGGAAATCTATACAGCTTGCTTTTTCATTTAATTTTTGCATTTTAAGCACTGTGGTATACATTTAAACTCTGGCACACTTTAATTTACACCAGAGACATTGCATAAAGATGCTACTTACTGTGTCAGTCTATATTCCATGTATGTTCTTATTTCCTATTTCAGAGTATGCTTGAAGGCATCCCTGCACTGGATGATCCAACCCGCAACCAGCCTCCTACCATTGATCTTGACCAGCACTGGAGCAATTTACTGTCTCTGTCTGTTACTGACCTTGATGTAAGTTAAAGATGCCTGTAAATGTAGTTTACATGAAGCCTAAAGGCTCGGTTATGCTTCAGCGTAGTGATCACGCAATGGCCACGCAATGGCCACGCAGTTGCTGGGAGACGGTGATGGTTCTCCGTTGGGTTTACGTGTCGAAATGCAATTCAATGCCACACCGGTAAAGGGCGCTATGTTTTTTGTAAAGACTGACCGACCGACCGAGACTCTTGACGTATATCGTCGTTAGCCTCGTTATAGCCTATTTGTTTACCTTCCGGCTTTAAACATCCACAATTTTTCAGAACTTGGTGTTTTATTTCTTTGTGCAAAAGCGACAAGGTGCAAACAATAAAACGAGGTGCAAACAATAAAAGTAGCCTTTTAAAAGTTTAAATGGCGGTGTTTATGAGTGGAAACCGGATAGCGGTCTCCAGCGGATGTAGTTAGCGGACCAATCACAGCCAATGCCGCTGCGTTGGTGTTGCGTCGCCTCGACGCGCGTCTAGGATTTTTGGGAGGTGCACGTCAGGCCCTTGCGTTGGACGTAAGGGGGGTCCGCAAGGACATAAGGGGGCCGCAAGCCCCCTTGCGTTGTGTCGACGCGGAATAATTCAGACACATAATCTAGGAAACATCACTATGTTTGTTACAGAAGACAGTTCTAGTGTCCTGTGATGATCCACATGTTGTGGATCTACATTTATTTTTCAAAATGGCGAAGACTAATGCTAAAATGTATGTCTCATGTGTAGGACTTGGACTCCCTTGTTACTGAGCGTCTATCAGACCTTGACACAGAGATCCCCAGTGCCATCAGCCAGGATGTCAGTTTACATGATGCTATGGTAACCAGAGCGTTTGGTGTGGTGTCCGAAAGAGCTGAGTCCAGGCCGGCCACCGAGCCACAAAGAACCCTCTTTCGACTGGAATCCACAGGCTCCTCACACTCTGACGTATCGCCAGGGATGGCAGTGGGCCTGGCCGCTCTGCCGTTTGCTTCAGTTTGTAATTTAACTGGAAATGTGTCATCGCATAGTGCACTGGGTGGCTGTCTGGATGAGGCAGTGTTCGACCAGATCAATCAGCTAGGTTTGGAGGGCCTGGACACTCAGCTCATGGGCTCTCTGGAGAGCATAAACCCACAGGTTCTTGAGGACTTGGACTCGGACTCTGGTCTCTCTTTGGAGAGCAGCTCTGGAGGTCCAGTCTCCCCAGGTTTGTTCAAATCATTGTCTTTATTGCAATGGCTTGTGAAGTATAAATGGCTTGTTATGCAAACTAATATAATATTTAACCCCTCACTAATTGTAGGCTCATCTGAGGTGTCATCGTCATCCAGTTCATACTGCGAGGATGAGTGCGGAGCTACAGGCTACAGCAGTGAGGTGGATTCAGTCCCTTCAAAAGGCATCATGGACTACAACATAACGTGGTCACCCATTGATCTGAGTGAGAGTGTGTGGCATGACCACAGCTACTCATCACCTGCTTTCTTCAACCAGCCATCAGTAACCCTATCTCACAAAGGTATCAAAGAGGAGCCTCTCAGTGATGAAGAAGGACCAGGGTTTGAAGACCGGGAGCTGAGTCGTGATGAGCTGCGCGCCCGCACCATGTGCATCCCGTTCTCTGTCCTGCAGATTGTCAACATGCCGGTGGAGGAGTTCCTGGAGGTCCTCGACGGTCACGGCTTCTCCCCCGAACAGGTGACCCTGCTGAGGGATATCCGCAGACGGGGAAAGAACAAACTGGCAGCGCAAAACTGCCGGAAGCGCAAACTAGATGCTATCACAGGGCTGCAGGAGGAGGTGGAAAGGTTGCATGCTCAGAGAAGCAGGCTACTGAAAGAGAAACAGCTCACAGCCAAGACAATGGGCGCTGTGGGCCAGCAGATAAAACAGCTGACCAGAGATGTCCTGGCCCGGCTGAGGGATGATTCAGGAAGGCCCCTGAACCCGGAAAGATACACCCTGCAGTGCGGGGCTAATGGGAGGGTTGTAGTTCAGCCCGTAAGACGGCCTGCTGTCTCCACATCGACGGGCAACAAAACGGACAAGAGGAAGAAGGAGAAAAAGCAATGATGCAGTATTGCCAGCTGAGACTTGAGCTTTTAGGTTTTTGGATATTTCTGAACTTACTTGCCTGACTCTGGTTTTGGGATCTCCTCTTTTGCAAAAGTGTGTGTGGATTCACCGCTGTTGGGAGCCTAAATTGGCAAAAGCTGCAAAAAGAAAGGAAACTCAGAACATAGATCACTAAAAAAAAATCTGTAAATAAAATTTCTCATGGGGGAAAATGTAGCTTACACACTGGACATTTTTTGCTGATTGAAGATGGACACATGGCACCTGAGGCCGTTTAAGGGATCGGCTAAGCTGCTGGCAATGCAACCCATCTCTTGTGGCCATTAACATGAAAGTCATTCAGTCTTGTCACTTTTACAAACGTAGACAGTCAGACATGTCTGAAATCACCATGGCCACCAGTGTGACATTTGGATAGAGGTCGGGGAGGAGGATTCTGTTTGTTTCCATGTAATCTTGCCTCTCAACGTATACCTATTCAGTATAAAGAGGAGGTTGAAGATGGTATTTATTAAAGATTCTGAGGTTCCTGAAATGCTTATATGCATCATGAGAAAGTCGAGGGCAGTATCTTTTTTTTCATAATGGTAAGTTTATCTCAAAGTGGTGAGAATATTCGGACAATGCCTATCTTAAGTTTACAAATTTGTTTCACATATTGGAGGGCATGTACTGTTCAGTAAAAAAAAATGTACTGAAATGTTGTTTTCTTTATGTCTTGTTGACATAAAATATACCAATGATTAAACTGACAAGGCCTTAATTTGCATAAGATAGCTATTTTGGTTACTGTGTGTGCACATGATCCACAGATACACATTATCATAAAAATGTTTTGAGAGGCTAATCCTATGCTTTACATTAATAATTTGTTGGAAGCACAATTTTGCTTAAACCCATTCATTTCAAGTACTTAGGCAAGATTATATTCTACCTCACGTCTTAGTTTATCTTATAGTTTTGGGCTAGAAAGTTCCCTTTTTAGTGGAACTTAAATGCACTCATTAACTACAAATTATTCATTATAAAAATGGCCCTAAATGGACCTAAACCATCCCATTCCTGGAAAAAAAAAAAAAGAATACAATCACCAACTCTATTTAATAGGATCGAATGTCGTTTGGATGTTTTTTTATATATATATTTGAGCTTGAAATAAGTATTTAGTAAAAGTTGCCATCTTATTCATGGGCACATGTCTTTATTCTGTCAGCTGAGTGAGTGAGTTAATGGAGAACGGTCCATAAAGTTATAGTGTAACTCAAGAAGTATTTTTTTCCCTAGTCCCTCACAATTGTATTTAATTTTCTGGTTTGACTGAGAGTTTACTTTTCTGTTTGTTTAAATTGTTTTCAGGGGGCAAATGTTTTTGATTGCATGGTGGTTGTTGACTGTTGATAGTATGATTTTGCTTAGGGATTTTGAAATGCTCTCGCAGACATTGTTCTTTCTGATTAAAAAAAAGAAAAATGGTTTGTCTCACTTTTGTGTCACTGTTTTATGAGAAAAAACAACATTGATAGCAGGATATTTGCACTCGAAATTATTATTTTTGATTGGCGCTTGCCCTTTATATATAAATCACACTTACGGGGACGTTACAATTTAACTTCAGTTCCTTGCACCACAGCACATACAAAGCTGGAGTGGGGGCTAAAATACCGTAACATCTAGCGACAAGGCGCAAAGGTAAAGACCGAATCGCGTTTACTTCTCGGCTCCCGTAGAAGACCTGGCTTTTGGCGCCTGCTATATTACTGCAGACCAGATAAAGGGAAGGCTGACCGCGTGGTACGGAGACCTCACCGAAGCGGCTCCTCTTTGTTACAACGGTGCGTATATAGAAATTACTCTATGCAAATGCTGCATCGTGCAACATTTGCCGTAATTTCTACTCGATTGATTGAACCCGGGAAGCCGACGGTGGTTATCGTTTGCAAATCGTACCTTCTGGCAGGAAATGCAGTTTGCGCAGAAATAGAGCCACGCTATTAGTTGACGTAACGGTGATAGTTAACGTTACCCACAACAAGTAAGTTACGATTTAAAACATGGCTACATGTGTCTCATGTTAGCCTGTGCTAAGTATGGTATAATGTTGTAGCTAGGTTACATTAATAACGGTAAACAGCTAAGCTAGCTTAAAGGCGAAGAATTGTCCTATGTCAGGATTTGTTGCAAACATAGGGCCTGAGTGTTTATTCCTGGACGAGGTATTAAAACGCTACTAAAATGCTAATGTGACATTAGCGTGGGTTGTTTCTTAACACAATTCATCTTAAGATTATAGTTGAAGTCAAATACGTTTCCTTTCCCACCAAGGCCTGAAATCATAGCGGCTACAGTTAGCACAAGGGCTAACTTTCATACCGTCCTGTTGTGGTTTGGCTAGCTTTTAAATATTATTTTTACACAACGCGTAGCTGACTCTGTGTGCAACTTAGCATTTCTTGTCGTATTGCTGTGTACGTATTGCTCTTATACAAGTTACCGGATACTTACACGGATACTGAGTGCAGTAGCATCAGTTGTTGCAATGCTAAGGTTTAAGGCCCCTCTGTAACTGGGGCATATTTCTAACTTTCAACTAAATGTGGATACGAGCAGTAAGCTATGTGCATGTGTATCTTAAATATCGGCAATGCATTGCAAAAAAAAAACTTTTCTTAAACATTTGAAGTTCTCTCACACTCTTTATCGTTGTTTTTAGTGCACAACATGGGCAAGAAGCAGGCCAGCAAGGGTGGCAAGAAGGATGCAATGGACACAACGGAGGAGCCCGAGGAATTTGTGGTGGAAAAAGTACTGGACCAACGTATTGTGAACGGGAAAGTAGAGTTCTTCCTGAAGTGGAAAGGATTTACAGAGTAAGTTACCCGGGAACCCCCTCTGAGCTGAAAGTGCTTCCCTGGGGGGGGTGGGGTCAGGCTCCCCTTTTGTCCATAGTTACTTTGGTTGCATGAATAAGTTACCTTCCCCCTACTTAACTATGTTTGCATCTGTATTGAATTCAGTGTTAAGGGATGTTTTTAGGTGTTACGGGGGGTACAAATGGTAACCCTCTCCCTGCTCATTTAGGGCTGACAATACCTGGGAGCCAGAGGATAACCTGGATTGTCCAGAGCTGATTTCAGCATTTTTGGAGGCGCAGAAGACCGTTAAAGAGAAGCCTGCTCCCGTTAAGCGGAAGGCGTCCACGGATGAGCCAGAGTCCGAAGCCAAGAAGAAAGATGTGGTGAGTTCAGTTTCACATGCCTGGCCAACCTACATTCTACTACTTAAAAAAAAAAAAAAAAAATAGCAGAAAAATGGAAATACGGTTTTATACGTAAAGATAACCCCTTTAGAAAACCTTAAAATACTGATGGCAATTGTGTCCACTTACAGGCTGAGAAACCACGTGGCTTCGCAAGGAACCTCGACCCAGAACGGATCATTGGTGCAACAGACAGCAGTGGGGAGTTGATGTTCTTGATGAAATGGTGAGCACTGAAGAAAATAGACCTTTTATGTGAATGCAGCTAAAACGATAATCCCTTTTACACTTGAAACACTTAATGTTTGATCAGTAAATCCATTATAACTTGTGATGGTACTCCTGGCTTTATCTCTCATATAGTTGAGTAAAATATACATTTAGTCCGATAATCCTGCTGTAACAGAATTTCCCTCCAGTTCAACTAACATCACCCTGATTAAAGTGAGGATCCACGGTTGCTGTAATTGTGTTTTTCTCCCCCCTTGCTCTTCCTTCAGGAAAGACTCAGATGAAGCAGATCTGGTACCAGCCCGCGAGGCCAACACCCGCTGCCCTCAGGTGGTCATTTCCTTCTACGAGGAGAGACTGACATGGCATTCCTGTCCAGAGGATGAGGCTCAGTAGTACTGTCCTCCGGTCCCTGCAGTCCCTTGCATCCGTTTCCTCAGGACTGAATTTTCTTCTCGGGCTTGCCTTTTTAGTTTTAGCCATCTTAGTTATTTTTGAAGATGTTTCAGCCCTCGTCCATGTTGTACATAGTAGCTGAACTGATTGTAAGATAACGGGTGGTGGTGTTGTGAGGTATAAAAGGAGTCTTCCGGTATCATAGAATGATGTGATGGCAGTTTATAAAGCATATTCATTGATGGAACCAACCGCTGTCCATATTCAGTCAGTCACATTTTGTAAATTCAAAATGGTACTTTGGTCTGTTAAGGTGTCAACCACCTCTTCTTCTATCTCCTGTAAGACGCTGGCTTTTGTTTTCTACGCTAGTGCTAATGTTTGGTTCTAAAAGTAAATTTTGTATACTCCTGTCTGTAAATATTATTTGAAGTTCTAATAAAGGTTTTATGTGACCAAGTTCCACTGCTTAGTATTTGGTTCCAACAGAATGTCTAAAATACATATGTACAATGTTAATCTAAACATTTTTTATAATTTGACTTGGTTCTGATCCAGATTTATTCTCAAAATAAATGGTGACAGATTAGAGTTTACATACAATTTACGTTGGTAATGGTTTAAACATTCTATTCACCTGGTTCTTAGGGCTATAGCTGCATATGTGTAGTAAAGAAAACTAGAAGCTCAATCATAATACAAGTCCCTGGTTGCTTCCTTGTAACCTGTGACATTTTAAATACAGTTTCATTTTGTGATATCTGTTGTGGCATTGCTACTTTTAACTGAGTAAATCATTTCAACCCCTGCCAGTCCGTGACATCCTCTAATAACATTAAAGCTCAGGACTACCTCTAACAAGCAGCTGTGTTCAGCAGTGATGGGTCTCTCTCAGGTCACCAGCTGGCATGGTTACCTTTGCAGCACTGTGGAGAACAGTCTTGTGACTGGTATTAGGGCATGGGAGATGGACTTTGGACCTGTTGTGCAATCGTGTAGATGAAGTTTCTCAGGCAATAACAAGAGTTTTGACATTACTTAATGACATGTCCCTAAACAAAGGGGTCAACGATGTTGATTAGAAAAAAAGCTTTGGAAATCTAGTACAACCTTCCTGCAATACAGACCAGACTAAAAATGATCAGAAAACAATTAAGTGTCCCCAAATCAAAGCAGAGCTACAAGAACAGTGGTAATCAGACAGTTTGTAAAATGTTTAGTATATACTATACTATAGTAATACTGAGAGAGAGGAACAAAAACGCATGGTTTGTGTAAATATTGTATAGTCATAGAAAATAGAAGGGTTTAAACAAATGGTACATCTTTAATCTGGAATATCTTGATTAAGTCAAACCTTATCAGTGCAGCACAGTCCTCATTAACATGCTAGTCTCAGATGTACCAGTTTTCTAGCACAACTGCAAATGTCATTCCTTCAATAAATACAATAGTCAACCCGTGATTGAGTTATAAGATGGGATATTATTTTAATGTGGATATCCCTGACTGTGTATGTTTGCACAAACAGACAATTAGATTATCTCCAACCCAAATAAACCTCATGTAGTCATGAGAGTTTGAAAGTGAATAACCCCCCCGAACGACTTTTTATCTGCTGACTTGCACAAAGATAAAGAGGCCTTTATGCAAATCCGCAGACCGCATCAACCTTTTAATACTTTTTCCTGATGTAGAAGAGGTTGAGGCCACATCCCACTAGTTGTGTTTACTTCCAATCCTGTGCTGGCTGGATTGGATTTTGGAGTAGGCTGTATTTCTGGGGACAATGGTAAGAACTCTTTCTTTCTTTTTTCCTCTTAAAAATCTGAATTTATGTCTGTGTCATTGCTGGGTGGTGTGGCCTGGAATGTACATGCATTTGGGACTGTTCTTAGTCAGGAGAGTCAGACTTGGAGAAAGAGTAAAAGTGACTGGTAGCAGACGTTGAGCATGTAGATATCTGATGCTTTGGCAATGTGAGTTGAGAGAGAAACTGTGGAAATGGTGTTGGTTTAAGATTGTTATGATTGTACATCATTTTACAAACAGTATATATGTTATACACATTGTTCCAAATGTTAAAAATATATATATGACAGCTCTGACTGGTGCTATTGTTTTTATTTGGGGGGCTTCAGGAGGTGTTCACCCAGGGCGCCATACTAGCTAGAACCACTGATTTAATATTTAGTATTATTTAGATAATCTGACGTCATACCTACCCTATCTCCATCCGTCCTGTTGCTTTCCACGCCTAATAATCAGCAGCATCAGGCCGCCTCCCTCCACCAGGTGATACCGTTTAGGCTGATCCCCATCCAGTGAATTGGGGACAGGTGCACACTGATTTCACTCAAGAGGGCTGCCGTCGTGTGTCCGCGTGGCCTCCATCAATGAATGTTTTAACGACCTTTTATTCCGTGTCTATTTTATAACGCTATGGCCTGTGAGGGACCGGGAACGCATGAGTCAGAGGTCGCGCCTTAGCCGTTTGTATTAGCAGCAGTTCAGTCCCGCCAGTGCTCAGCCTGAAGCCCCCTGTTATTCACAAAAACCGGATTACTGCTCGGACACTGAGGACGGGAAAGGTAGGACGCCATGTGGAGATCAAGTGTGATGCAATGTTTTTCTTTTGTTTTCCTTTTGGTAATTCGTCAAATGATTGGTTAATTATTTGCGTTTAGTTGTAATGGCCCATAAAGTTTATTCAAATGTGATTAGGCCTACCACAATTTGGATTTATTGGCCTGCATGGCCTGCATGGGTAGAGGTGGGAGGACTAATATAATGCATCTCGATGCTTTGTTGAACGACCCTGTCTAAAGTCTATAATCTACATTTCATGAAAAGTTATGTAGCAGATCAACTGTATCCTACAAATAGGAATTTGTTTGAAATATTTAAAGGACAAATTCTCATTATCTTTAAATCCAAAATAGATACATCGAGAGTTGTTTAATAATTGAATCGTGACCCTCTGAATGTAATGAAATTGTGAGGTGACTGACTACTCCCACCATATGCATGGGGTCTACAGACAGTGCTTATTCCACAGAATACCACAGGCCTATCTGTCTTGTATTTTTTTTATTTTCCAAACATTGTACCTTTTTTGGTTTGCTCTGCTTGGACCTGTGAAGGTCGTGTGTCTCATGGTGTCGAGGGGCAGATGGTCCAGCACACTGTGGGAGCCTTTAGATATGCCGGTCATGTGAGGAAATGGTTTTTAAAGAATGAAAGAGAAGCTGAATGCTACACTTGAACATCCATGCAGTGAATTATCTGAAGGAAATGGCAGCTAACATAGCTTGGAAATGTTGCATCTTATTAAACTTCCATCATGGCTGCAGTTAACTCAGTGACCTGTATTCCTGCCTGTTGGCGTGCCAGAAAGAGATTTCCAACGGTTTGCTGTGTTTCCGTCTTAAGGTGTTTAGGTTCAAGATTTCCCCTCTGACGCTAAATCCTCCTCGTCCTTTGTTCCCCTTTAACCTACACCAGCTTCAAATGCTGCACTTTTGAGTCTTTAATGTAGGCCTATTCATCGCCTGCAAAACGATTTAGCATTGAACAAATTACTTTGGGCATGTTTTACAGTGTTTAACATGAAGATGTAACAGTTTAACTGAAATGTTGCACTTTTCTCCCTGTGGCAGGTTTCTCTACCCACAATGGACAGTATGCTGGACAATCTGTCCATCTGCCAATCTGTAAGTGCTCAAGCTCCTATCTCCTTCCTTGTCTAATCGGTGTTGTGCAGTCACAACTGAGTTTTGGATGTTTTTGTACCAACCCAAAATTGAGGACCGGTGGAAAATGTTTTGCTGAACCACATCTGGAGTTTTATTAAAGCGTGCCTTACATCCCCTTGTGTAATAAAACCCCTGTTTTTATTTTTTGTAGGAGTTTGTAAGCATTTGTGTTCAGGATCCGAGGCTTCGTCAAGATGACTACTGGCACACGCACGTCGACTACGAGATCTGTTTACATGCAAGTGCCCCTTTTTGGGGAGAACATTATTGGAGTCATTTTGACTTGATGTGGTAATTAATTGCCGTTTCTCTTTGCAGACAAATAGCATGTGCTTTCGAAAGAAGACTTCCTGTGTAAGACGGCGTTATAGTGAGTTTGTTTGGCTGCGTCATTGTCTGGAACAGAACGCATTGATCATGTAGGTCAACAAGTTTGTACCTCCCAGAATAATATCATTAATTGCTCCGTTTAATGACTCGGGCTCCAACTAATTGTGCATGCAATAAGTTTAACTCAAAGTGCATTTTCTTTGTTCTGTCCAGGGAGTTGCCCAAGTTGCCGCCCTGGAATCCTTTCTTCAGTCTGAAGAACGCAGAGCAGGTCTCACAGAGGATTAAGGGCTTCCAGGAGTTTTTAGAAAGGTAAATTGCTGTACAGCTTAAGCTATGAAATCATTGCATTGCCATCTAGTGGTGCCCCCGTCTCCCTCTTCAGAAGGTTGTTGAATACTAATCTGCTGAATGCAGGAGTGCTGTTAGAACCTGAAGGTGACCTTGATCAATGCCATTTTCAAATGTTCACTGGTTGACATTGTGCCGTCCATGTCCTCCCTCCTCTAGCGTTCTTCATACACCTCTATTGTTATCGGACAGTCGACTCCATCTCTTCCTCCAATCAAACCTCAGCATCACAAAGATGCAGAAGTGTGCTTTGGGTAAGACGCGGTACACGGTGGCCGAGGCCATTCAGCGGTCCAACACCGGTTACATCAGCAGGTTGGAGAAGAAGACCTCCTGCGACTCTGACTGTGAAAGGTACGTGCTTGGACAGAATAGTTTACAGGACGTTTCAGAGTCTAATGCTGACTTGACCGTTGTCCATCCCATTCCTCCTCCTGCAGCTCTTCTTCGTCAGGCTTGGGACAAAGTGTGGATATTCCAGTGCGAGGAAGCTCCATCCTCTTGGAGTCCTGACGGGGACACACGGGTGCTCAGCTGTCTCGCAGAAGTCCCTACCCCGCTCATTGTGCCCTGATGCAGGACTGTTGTACTTAATCAGCCTGCTTGTGATGATGCATGGGTTGCTTCCCTGAGTTAACTTTAAAAGGGTTAAAAGCTTAGTTTTACTTTAACGTCACAATTAATAGATTTGTTTTTTTTATTCTTTAGTTTTCTCTTAAAGCATTGTACCTGAGAGGGGAAAAAAGTTTTAAAATGTATACTGAACATTAAGACTTATCTTGAACTCTTAATTATTTACTATGTATATGTTTTTATCTGCACTAAAACTGTTCTGAAGGTCTGAGTTTTGAATTGAAGATGGGATTATTTTTTAGAAAACTTGGATGCTTTTATTTGTTAATGAATGAATAAATTGTCTCTTTGTATTTGTTTTGTATAATCTTGAATTTGCACTTTTCTTGAGCTGGTTCCTGAAATGGAAGTGAATTCAGTACAACAATCCTGCATTGTTGTAGCAGACCAGTAGAGGGAGCATAGACATCACAGGACCTCAAACTGAGTAAATGCAGTAGGGATGCAAGTCTACAGTGCTGATAAAAGAGAATTCAGACTTAATTTACACTAGTTGATTGTGCCAAGGTCACTGGTATGTTAACTTATTTTTCTCTAAGGCATTGTTGGTACTGTGCGCTTGAGTTCACATGAATAATTCAATACGCTGCATGGAGTTTGAGAAATGTATGTGTAATACACCGAACAGTGCTTGTTATATTCCCTTTAGTGACTCATCCATAATGCACTCATATGGTCTTATGTTTGGTGTCCCGGTTGTACCAAATTGCCCGTGTCTCTATCGGGACAGAAATACAAGAAACCACTATACCTTGGTGTATTTAGCAACAATCCTGCCTTCATAAAGGTTAGGTTCACCTTAACTGTTCAAGTGTGAGTGTTTTTGTCCAACATCTATAGTAATTATTGAGAAAAGGGCAAAGTGCTGGTCACATTTGAGCCCTGTGTCACCGCTGTCATGTGGAGGGTCTAAAGGAAGACTGCAAATTAATTTAACTATTACCGACTCTTGGGAATTACCTGCAAGAACGGGACGGCTTCAAGCTGTGAGGGTGGGGGGTGGGCAGCGCAAGAGTGCACGACAGCCCTGTAAATTGAAAGCTGATGAAAGAAGCAAAGGCTCATTAAGGAGATGGCAGCTGTCTTCACCCACCCCTCCCTATGCCAACTGCTGGACAGACGTGGGCTGGTCCAACAGTCAACCTGGCCTGTACCCCCCCCCCCCCCCCTGTCCTCTTCTCTCCTTCCCCTGGATGGTGCTGTCTCCCTGTGTGCACAACCATAATGAAGCTGTCAGTGACTTCACACCAGCCACTGAGCTGTATTCGAACACACACACACACACACACACAGTGTCTGAACACATGCACTGGTGGGAAATCTGTGGATGAAACATTTTTGGAGTCCCACCGGTCTGTGGTTTGCTGTTAAGGTTGACCTTATCAACGTACCCCAATGACAGCACGACACCCACATAACACACACACTCTTTGTTTCAGAGCCACTCAATTTTGTTTCAAAATGAAATGCAGTGGTGGCATCTTGTCTTTTTGTGTGTGTACTTGCACGCATCTGCCTTTTTTTTTTTTTTTTTTTGTAGCAGAGAACGTCTAGCATTTGGATATTGAGCATTCACGGTACATGTCTATTTCAGCTCTGTAATTTATAACTCAATTTTCAGTGTGCATCGATGCGCTTCATACCTCCAAAACACCAAACAAAGCCCAAACCCAATTGTATTTCAAAGCAATTAGGGCGTCCAGTGAGTTGTGAACGGCCCACGTTTCGGCGGCTCTGGGCCCGTGTGATATTTTTTAATTGTTAATTTTCTGTCGCATTAGTCAACTTCAGTGCCTCTGGACAGGTGACCGAGCTCCTGTAGGCGACACATAAATGACACGGGACGTAATCTCAGCTATTTGATGCTGCATAGTCGATGGTGTTTTTATGAGCATGGGGGGGGGGCGCTGTATGTGACGAGTTAACTGACGAGATGCTATATCATAGTTACGCTGCTTTATGGTAGGACTCTTTCTAATGCTTTTCAATATGTGTGGTGGCCGTCAATATTAGTATTAGTTTATGAGTCTAAATTATTAGCTCATTTAGACTCTCACCTGAAGCCACCACGGGGAATGGCTTCACCTCCTTGACCCTAACAAAAGCCAACAATGACAAAATCCATATGAGCAATTATTCTGTGTAACTCTCACCCTGCTCTTATTTCTGCACCCTGGGTGTCTTTCCACCTCTCTTCCTCTCCACTCTTTATTTTCCTCTGCCCCTCCCCTCCCCTCTTTCTGTCTCTCTATCTCTCTCTCCCTCCCTCTCTCTCTCTCTCTCTCTCTCAACCATCATCATCTCTCTATAGACTGCTAAGTTAATTAGCTGTTCTCTTTTGTAGTTTTTCTGCTGACACAGCGGACCCCGGCTCACTGTACCTCAGCTGTCTCAACTGTTGAGGAAGGAGACCCGGGTCTCGACCTTGCAACCGACTCCCCTCTCCTCTCTCTCTTTTTGTGCCGCGAGGGGTCAAAGGTGACGACTTGCATTGTATTTGTGATTATGACCACTAAAGTGCTATTGCATAGAGCATCATTAAAAGTCAATGCATCTCCCCTCTCCCTCTCCCTCGCCGACGCCACCACCGCACTCCTAAAACACACACAGTTATTTTGCACGCACTCCGCACATCGCCGGCCATTTAACAGCTAAAATACGATCTGTGCGCAGATAAATGTCACAGGGCCATCCATCTGCGAGTGTTAAAAGTCGGCTAATGGAGATGACATATTAGCGGCCCAAATGACTGCCATAAAAACTCCCACCATACCTTGCAGCGCCGCCTGGCCACTGTGATTGCAATAGGATACGGCATAGGCACTGCAACTATCTGTCTGCAGGAAGACGAAGAGGGATGGAGGGTGATGTCATATCTCGGTGAATTCTTTTTGATTCAATATATTCTGCCGGGGTTCAGGTCTCTGAAGCAATGATTGGGGGAATAACGACTCTGCAGCATCTTTACTGAGGGCCACGCAGCCACTCTACACAACACTTCTGATGTAATGCCGGTGACCTCTCACCTTTGACCCAACACAAAGTAGTTGGTCAGAAATTATGAGCCGCTCAATGACTGTGTGTGCGTGTCAATAGCAACGCTGCCATTGCAATCAATATGGAGATTCGATCCTACTTGAAGATCCTCCACAGGTATGTGTTCGCCTCCTCTCCTGCTCCTTCATCCTATCGTCCTCCTATCTCTTTATTAATTACCCTTCTCTATCCGAGCGTGTCGTTCTCTCTCTGAGTGAATGGAGCAGTTGTAATTGCTTCTCTCTGGAGCAGTTAGAAGCGGCACAAAGGAACCGTATAGAAACCACATTTGCATTCAAGATGAGCCGAGATGGAGAGGAGGGAGGGAGCACTGCCCTCGTGCCCTGTACTGAGCAGCACAACTTACTCTCTCTCTCTCTCTCTCTCTCTCTCTCTCTCTCTCGTTCTCTTCTTCCCTCCCTCCTTCCCTCATCCATTGTCTCCCTCTCTCCATCCCTCCCTCCATCTTATCTACTCCCACCACCCCCAGCTCCTCCCTTCAGCAGCATGGCTCCCCTTGCATTGTCTTTCCAGAGAGTTCCAAGGTCGACGGGAGCTTGCTCATCAGAGCAGGGTATTGTACACTTAGTGCGGCTATGGACGAGCTAATTTGTGTGTGTGCGAGTGTGTGCGTGTTCCTGGATGTGTGTGTGCATGTCCCGAGGCTTGCATATGTAAGAATATATGTGTAGAAATATCTGGTTTTGTGTGTGTGTGTGTGTGTGTGTGTGTGTGTGTGTGTGTGTGAGTGTGTGTATGAGTGTGTGTGTGTGTGTGTGTGTGTGTGTGTGTGTGTGTGTGTGTGTGTGTGTGTGTGTGTGTGTGTGTGTGTGTGTGTGTATGAGTGTGTGTGTGTGTGTGTGGCTGCTGGCTGGTAAAAAGGGGTGAAGGAGGGGAGGCTGTAATTAATAACTCATAAGCTCAGAATTGCAATTTTTTTATAACCACCAATATCTCACCACCTTTTAGACCTGCGCCATCACTCTCGCTCACTCCTGTGGAGAACACACACACACACACACGCACACACACACACCAAGTCCTGAGGGCTCTTCTTTTCCAGCTTGATAAGCATTTCTCGTTTGTTTCAGCATTTTGATCAATACAGTTAAAATGCCAAACCAAGCATAATTAGGTCTGAGATGGCTCCCACTGTGACCGAATAGGCCTCACCCAGGGAGGCGCTCACCATTATCATCATCGCTCTATGTGTGTGTGCGTGAGTGTGTGCGTGCGTGTGTGTGCCTATGCTCAAACCACACACAGCGTGATCTAATGGAATTGACAAAGTGCACATCAGGACGCAGATTAAAGGAGAACTCTGAGCTATAGGTTGATTTTAGCAGGTGATGGAGTTGCACCATTCACTGTGCTTTCACTCACCTCCACTTCATTCCCATAATCATTTAGACAACCTTCACAATGCATCTCTGCCAAGCAGGTTCATTTCAATATGTTATATGCCTCCTCAATCATTTTTTATTGGTTTATTTACTCAGAACGATACATAGATGGAGACCAGAGAGATCATAAATTGTCCATAATTACCATTATACACAGTGAAGTGACTCTCCTTTGTGCTATGATCCAGGGTGAACACCTTTGTAAAATCCATTTTAGACAGCAGAGAAGGATGGCTCCAGCTACTTGGTGCACATTTACTCCGACATCCACTGCCTTTACCCCTCATTGATCGTAGTGAACCTAAGAGCATATCATTTCTTTGAGAACAAAACACATCTTGATATCCCCCCAAAAAGTCCCTATCTGCAGCATCGTTATGATTTAATCACCTGTGACTTTTAGGTTCTGCATCATCTTGAAAGTGCTAGAGTACTTTTTGTCCCCCATTTTTTTTCTTCCAAAAACATGTTTCATTTGTGTATAAAACTCAAGTTGGATTGGCCTGATATACTTCAAAGGCTGCAAGAAACATGAGTGGTCTTTCAACCTGCAATTTGTAGACGGCCTTCCTACCATCCTTTATCTCTTCCTGCTCGTTAAAAAAAAGAAAGAAGAGCCGTTTGTCTCCAGGATCAGTGCCAACACTGAAAGAGAAATGTGACCCAGGGCAGATGACAGTGACAGGCTTATGTCAACACAGACTGGACTTTTAGTGGAACTGTCCCTTTAAAGACGGGACACAGGGAGGCGATGTCTCAATTCTGATCATAGCCAACAAAGAGCTTAATATGATGTGTGGAAGAGTGTTTTTGTGTGTGTTTGGGGGTTTGCACAGGTGTCTATGGGAGAGAGAGAGAGAGAGAGGCAGAGAGAGAGAGAGACAGAGAGAGAGAGAGACAGAGAGAGAGAGAGACCAAAACTACTGCTGTTTGGGGGGGATAATTTCAGAGTAGTGGCGTATGTTGTGCATGTAAATGCATCACAAGCACTGTGTGTGTGTGTGTGTGTGTGTGTGTGTGTGTGTGTGTGTGTGTGTGTGTGTGTGTGTGTGTGTGTGTGTGTGTGTGTGCGTGTGTGTGAGGAAGCAGGGTGGGAGGAGGATTTAGACCTATCATAAAGGAATTCTCCCCCCCAGCCCGTAGCTCATCCCGACACTTTTATGCCTTTTTATTTTCAGGCCCATTGCAGCCAAGCCCGGAGATGTGATTTATACTGCCTGGCAGCATGGGCACTGCAGCAAGAAAGACAGATGGAAGGAGAGGAGGAGAGGAGGAGGGGGGGAGGAGAGGGGTTAGCAGGGAGTTGCCGAGGGAAAGAGGGGAAGGTGTGTGTGTGGGGGGGTGTGTGTGCGGGATAATAAAAAAAGGGGGAGATGAGGAGGATAGGGTCAGAGGAGAAAGAAGAGAGACAGAAGTGAGGGCTTGAGAAAGGCAAAAGGAGAGACGGGAAACTTGCTTTTGTGTCGAGGAGCTCTCCCCTCGTCTCCTTCTCCTCGCTTCCTCTCTGCCACATCTTCACCTCTACATCTCTCTCTCTCTCTCTCTCTAATGAGTTATTGGCCCTGTCTGACTCAGGAAGAGAAGCCCCATCTCTCCACCAAACTGGCGCCCTGACAGCCTAAATCACCCCCTGCCTACCCAACCCCCCCACCACCACCACCACCACCATTCCTCCATCACCCCCCTCACCCAACTCCACCCCCCTCCAGGCGACCGGGACACTCCTCCTCCTACTTCCCTCCTCGCGCCTGCCGGAGGTGTGTGAAACCTTCATGGCGCTCCCATTGATTGGGATGGAAGGTATTGGGGTGGGGGGTTTGACAGGCTCAGGTCTGAGGCTGTGAGGAAGATGAGGAGGCCGCCGCCCACTAAGAGACAGCTCACTTACAGGGAACATGGAGGGGGTGGAGGTGGGTGAGGGAGATGAGTAGACAGAGGTGGTGGACAGAGGTGGCAGGGTTGTGAAATGGGAGGCTGGTGAAAGCCATGAAAGGAAAGACAGAAGATCTCGATGTTGCATTCAGGTGCTCGCTCTGGATACATGTGTGTGTGTGTGTGTGTGTGTGTGTGTGTGTGTGTGTGTGTGTGTGTGTGTGTGTGTGTGTGTGTGTGTGTGTGTGTGTGTGTGTGTCTGACACCTGTGTGGCGGTCAGGCTGTCTCTGTGCTGTAACATCTCTCTCTGTCACCCAGCCGCCTGAGAGGAGATGAGCTGCCACGCCGACTGTCATTCATCCATCACATAAGACAGCACACACACACACACACACACACACACACACACACCCTGGGATACAAAGCTAAACACACTTTTTTCTTTCATTTCATCTAAATTTCCACTTTGATAAAAAAAAAACCTTTTTGGGTCTCTGTCGATATCGTTTTTTCTCCTACTCCGTTTCCATCTCTATTCACGACCATAACTGTCACAAAAGTATTTTAGAGAAGGAATTGCCTCCCAAATTCAGCTCTAAATGAGAGCAGGGACTGCCGAAATGCCTCTGCTTTATTACACCATTAATCTGTGGTTATTTCGCCTAGAGACTTCAAATTTGATACTGAGCACTCATATCTGTCTGATGCAATGCATCCTGTGTAATCTCAAAAGAGGAATACGCTGCTATCGGAAGCAGAGGGGCACATTGCCATAATCTACTTTGCAACTCGGGTCAGTTGTAACATCAGCTGGGGTTAATTGTAACAATCATAAAAAGGGCTCATTTTCTAATTAAAATGCAATTACTTTTGTCATTAATTTTAATGGGGTCATTTATAATGTCTCAACAACAGATCCGTGCATCTGTGTGTTTTGAGAAAAGCAAGTATGAAAGTGTGTGTGTGTGTGTCTTCAGCTAAAATAGAAACAGCCAGAAACCAAATTAGAATCTCAGCGTAGGGTAACTGGTGTTTATCCCCAAATGCAGCAGCGGGGCTCATGTCATTTTGTTTAATGTAAATGGAAATTGGAGACAAGGGTGGCAGCAGGAATTTGTTTGTCGAAAAAACAATGTTTGTTTGGATTAGCACATTGAATTATGGTCTTGTGTTTGTGCATTTCACAAACAACTGAACTGACACAAACCGACAAAATGCCTTCTAGCATGAAAATAATAAAAGTGTGGGTTTGTTACGGTTCCTCTTGATGGCGTTGCATAGAAAATAGCTAGAGTTATTATTTCTGGTCTTGAAAATATGATTCACATTTCATGAGGATGTTTTTTTTAATATAATATATAGCACAAGAGTAGCATTATTTTTAATTTTAAGGATAAACGTCTTTGAAATATGGACCACAAACATTTAGTTTCTAAGGTTAATCAATTTCCTAAAACTCCTAAAAAATTATTACTCAGGCAAAAGTAAATTGTACATTTATTGTGGACTCATTGTTAGCTTCAGATTGATATGTGTGTGATGGCAGCAGGAGTAGACTGTATTGACTAGTTTTTTGGACAACAATGGACGTCAAACGCATCATGGAATAGCAATACAAAATAAAATATCATCAGTCTTATCCTGGTTATCTAACTGGTTATGTTAACTGCTTTACATTCCCTCCCTTTGGTTCAGAACCTGCTGCCATGTGAGGCAAATTAAAAATGTCTGTCTCAGTAGCTCCCTCCAACCTCCTGGCCTCTGTGGGAGGAGCACCTGGCTCTCAGAGAGGTCAAAGGTCTCCTAACATTTGAGCGTTTTAGGTGAAGTCTGCTTGGCTGATGACCAATATTTTGTCCTCCTGATGATAACGCGGTTTGTGGCCGTGATTGTTTTCACGACATCGCCAGCCGTCGTCACACACCTGCTGAGTAAATGCTCTTCAATAGGCGATTGTTGTTTTGATCGACCCCTTCATGTTCTTGGCTGGGTTTTATTTAACCATAAGAGTCAGTTGAGTCTGGAGATGTTTTCGCTCGGCACGATTTATGACCGCTCTAATTGCTTGCTCATCCCTTCTCATGGCGCATATCTTTGAACCAACAAACACGTGCTGCGCCGTTCCTCCAACTGCTCGTCGTGGGCCTAACGGCCCCTTACTAGCACGATGAATTTGATAAATCCCCTTATCGCCCCGGGAGACAATTAAAGCGCATGTGACAGGGGTCCCTATCTCCGCTCTCCTCCTGTAGCGCTTCATTTAGAAGCCATTTGTCTCCGCTATGGATTTCCTATTTTTAATGGCGTGCGTATGCAGGGGTCGGGGCCGTGCTGAATAATAGATGCCGTTTCGCTCCCTCTCTTTCCCTTTCATTCTGTCTCTCGCTCATTTCCTCATCGCCTGGGCCCCATGGGAGGGTGTCGGTGTCACTCTGGAAACCAAGGTGCAGCGCTCCTGGTTGCTCTCCAGATTCTGGCAGGAGGCTATTCAATCTAGAGGACGGGGCTTTTGGTGAAAGCCAGCGGCAGACAGTGAGCTGATATCAACGGGCACACTTTAACCCTGAGTCCCCCCCCCCCCCCCCCCCCCCCCTCCCCCCGCCCCTGTAAAGGACGTTTATCACAGAGAGCGGGGCCGCCGCTCAGTGAGGTGATATATCGCCCTGGCCGAACGCGTATGAATAGACTAGTAATTATCCTGTTAAAAGGGTGCCCAGACAAAGAGAGAGCCTCGCTATAATTTAAATTGTTTTGTTTCCCCCACAGTCGAAGCCCGGCCCGCTGACTGACATCCCGGAATGGGAAAAGTGAGCCTATTTATAGCCTGAGACGTCCAGCTAATTGTAGAATTTAATAAGGTTTCTGGAAGAGTGGGTTCTGTAAAAGCCATAGGCCCACACCTCCTCTCAAGTCTGCTCTTATATCTCCTTCACATCTTTCTTTTACCTCTGCAGCTCTGCCGACTCCCATATTTCTCTCTGTATCTTACACTTCAACCTATCCTCCCATCTTTTGCCATCTCCTATCCGACCATCTTCACTTTTTGTGCATCCTGACCTCTCCCCCACACCTCAACTCCCAGCAACCCCGCTCAATTTCTCTCCCCTCCCTTCGCCCCCGTTATCTCCTATCACATAAAATCTACCTTGGACTAATACTCCTCTCAGTTTGCTTGCGTGACTCTGATTGTGTGATTCTTGGCATGTCACAGTGGCTTAGGGTGTGCGTAGATGTGTGTGTGTGTGTCTATGATTACAAGTGAAGATGCGTCCAAGTGTGTGTGTGTGTGTGTGTGTGTGTGTGTGTGTGTGTGTGTGTGCATGTGGCCTCGTCTGGTGTGTGTGAGACAGGGGTAATTGAGCTCAGAGGGTTTTCTGTCTTTGGTGGCAGAGGGGAAATTGGAATCTTCAGAATCCATTAGAGAAACCCCCTCAAAGTGTGTGTGTGTGTGTGTGTGTGTGTGTGTGTGTGTGTGTGTGTGTGTGTGTGTGTGTGTGTGTGTGTGTGTGTGTGTTTTCTGTATCTGTGTGTGTGTCATGTGTGTTTGTAAAGTGACAGAGACAGAGGGGGAAAAGAGGCACGAAGAGCAAAGGAGTAACTGTAACAACGAGCATGCGGCAAATGGAGAGTATAAATATCAAATATAAAGCCACAAATGAAGTGAATGCTTGCTTTGTAAGGTGTGTGTGTGTGTGTGTGTGGGATCCCTGGTTCACGGACACTAACTGACTGAGCACCTTCATGGACTGCAGGGGAAACGGGGGAGGAAGAAGACGGAGAGAGAGAGGGAGAGAGGGGGACCAGCAGGAAGCCAGCAGCAGATGGTCTCATGCTTCCTCCCTGCAGAGCTATCACTCTCCTCTCTCTCTGCACTCGCGCCTCATGTTCCCTCCCGTATCAAACGTCGGATAATGTATCACCTCACCTCAGCGTCCTTGCTCATATATAGTGTTTACCTTATGTGCTGTCCTGAACTCACACCCTCCCGTAGACAGGGTTTTGTAGGGTTAACTCGATTTCTGTCAAAGGCCTGGTGTTGTTATTCTTAAAGCATAATATTGGTGACATTTCAGATTTTCTTTATGTCCAAAAAAAATCCTATAAAAAAATCCCAACAATGAATTAATCCGACAAGCAAGTTTTGCCTGCGTAGACAAAGCCTGATATAACTTATTCCTATGTGCCATAGATCTATAGATCTTTAAGCACTAGCCCTGCACTAAACATTTTGGATGAGATGTAGCTCCAACATTTAATGCACTTATTGTAATTGTATTGTATTGTCACTTAAAACAAAAACATTTACCAAATTAAGAGTAATAATAATTATAATAAAATGCTGTAAATTCACTCATATAGAACTGAACAATGTAGTCACCACACGTTCAACACCAAATGAGAAATAGTTTTTGGAAGAAAAATGCTGTTCCTCCGTCCAGTAGAGCAACACAGATGTGTCGTGGTTCCTGGTGGCTGAAGAACTTATAAGACACTATATTGTTGGTTTTTCGTCCAATTTGTGCCTCCATTGCAACACAGTGGGGTGGGAATACTAGGATGGAATATCTCAAAACCCAAACCTATGTGCGTGGCAAGATATTATGTACTCGTTAGTATCATTTTTCATTTTCTCATCAGCATTATATATATATATATATATATATATATATATATATATATATATATATATATATATATATATATATATATATATATATTCATAGTCAGAATATTAATCCAGAGAAATTCACGCCCACTCTTTGTATTACATGTTACATGGCAATAAGAGGTGAGGAAAAACTTTCCAAAATGTTGCTTTCTTGTCATTTAAAGTGATAAGTGGGGGTTTTGCTTAAGACCAGAGTGTGTGTTGTTGAGGGGATCAAGCTTGGATCAATGCAGTCGTACTCTTAGCGCTTTAGTCACAGCTTCTTTAACACCCGTGTGTATTTGTTTTGAGACATGCCGCAGTGTGTATAAAGTCCTGTTTATGTCGCTAAATGTGCTTAAATTGATATGAAACTGCATCCATGCAGTGCAGTAGGAACTTATGCATATGTATGTGCTTCAGTGTGTGTGTGTGTGTGTGTGTGTGTGTGTATGTGAGTGTGTAATGATTAGCCTTCTCTTAATGGGAAAATAACGTCAGCGCCACTGGGACGTTTAATCCATCTGAGCTGATTCTGTTTCCATCACAGCTATTGATCAACTCCAGTGACAAATCAACAGAGGGGCTACTAGTGTGTGTGTGTGTGTGTGTTTGTGTTTGTGTGTGTGTGTGTGTGTGTTGAAGGGAGCACCTTACACAGCATTTTACTTAGTCACAAACCAAACAGCTAATGCAACAGTTGACTCCAGCAAGGTTCCTTCCTTTCTCTTTCTTCTCGTTCGTGTCTCTCTCTCTCTCCTTTCTTCCTTCATTTATTTCCTTGTCTTTTTCCTCCTTTTGTTTTGTCTCCATTTTTTTTTTGCTCACACTCATCTTCCCTCCATCCCTCCACACCACACCATCCCTCCCTCCCTCCCTCCCTCCCTCTCTCACTCTCTCTAGTCGTTAAGTGGTATTGGCTTTAAAGGGGCAGCAAATCAGTTGCTGATTAATACTGAATTTTTGGGGCCATTTGTCTGCACCGTTGCCCCTGTCTGTGACACACGCCCCCCCTTTCTCTCTCTCTCTCTCTCACTCTCTCTCTACCTCTCCTCTCGTTCTCCTTCCCTCGGCGGTGATGAATGACCGGCCGATTGCCGAGGGATTAGAGTCGTCACGGTTACCTGTGCCTTGACAAAGTGGTCCTGATTGGTGACCAAGGCACTTCAGGGGGGGTCACATCTCAGAATGGACTAATGTGTGTTCATGTGTGTGTGTGTGTGTGTGTGTGGTCTGTATGTGTACAAGCAGGGTTAGTGTACGTAGTTTATCATGTTTGTTGCTGTGATTAGGGGGCAGGACACAGCTTTGTATGTGTGTGTGTGTCTGAACAGGCCAGGGGTGAGCTCCCACCCTCCGGACGCTGATTCCGCGCGACAGAGATTGGCGAGGTCCCGACAGCGATGTGACCACGCTGACACCCGAGAACCCGGGTAAACGGGTGCTAGTGGACACTGATGAATCGGCACTCGGAGGAATCGAACACAAGCCTAATCATCGCATGGATCCCCCTGCAGCAACATTTTTCAGTTTTGTCCTGCTGTATCAGTTGCAGGCCGTCAGCTGTGTCAAACCCTATTGGTCGGACCCCTCTGTCACTTACACCCGTTGGTGATTAGGTGCATTACAGATTATCAAGCAAGGGGCCAAGTGTTCAGAGTGAGTGTGTGTGCAAGTTCGCCTGCACAGCATGACGTCTTTATAATCACCAACAAAACAACTGTTTTTGATTGTTTGGAAGATCAGATCAAGGAAGTGTGTAGATAAGTCAGCTGTGAGAGGAGATGGTTTGTCATAAAGGTCATGTGACAAGTGAGTGACTATCGACACTAACATTACATGTTAGTCACGACTGACAAAATGGCAACGTTCCCTTTTAGTTCCACACCAGACACGAACAGCTGTTTCCTGGATGAAGGTCCTGTGTTTGTTTGACCTCTGCTCCCACATCACCTGTGTGGATGATCTCTCTCTTTATGCTGCGTCTGATGCTCTGCCCATAATGCAGCAGGTGGGGGCGTCACATACACATGCTCACATGCTAAATGAGCATCGATGTCGGACGCCAAGTGTTCCGGTTGAATAAGATTTGATTTAACGTGTTAGCTCACAACATGCATGCAATGAGGCAGCGGTTGACCAGCAAGAGGCTGCTTGTTTTCTGCAGGTAAAATGACTGTTTTTCTCATGGAGTCTGGTGGCTTCAAAGAAAGCAGTTTAACGTCTGTTTCTGGTTAAACTAAAAAGCGTAACTAATCACCTCGCACCTCTCACACTTAACTACCTAATTAAACATTTTAAAAACATTACGTGCCCCACATCTTAGTGTTTCATGTGTATTGTTTTTGGCTAACGTTAGCAGCTAAAGGATATCTTACATGTTTCCCCAAGTTCAAAGCAGAATTCCGTAACAAAGCGGCATCCATAAGCTTGTGTAGATAAAGTTCACACTACATTATTACACCGTCACCTTTACATGTCTGAAAGCTGTGGCCAGTTTTTCAGGATGAACATAGTATTTACTTTAAAGAGCTGATTTGGAAGTGTATCAATCACACGAAACTGCCTCACTTCGGATCGATAGTACGTTACTCTGTTTGTAAAACTACAGATGACTTCAACATTGTGTGATGTCAACACACACAACCTGACATCCCTGTGGTTATTTTGTTGACTGCCAATGTGCTGCATGTAAAAATCTAGTTTGGATTGCAGATGATGTAACGTGAGAACAAGTGCAGTTCTGTGATATAAATAATCTAATTGAGGATAATTGGTTTAATTATGTTCATAACAACTACAAGGGTTGTTTTCTCACAAACCTCACCCACTTAGCCGATTTTAAACGTGCTCTGATTAGAGCTGTGACAAGTTAAAAGGTGACTGACCCTGCATGCTAACTTAAAGTTGAATCTTGACTTGAGAATGTCCTTCAGGAGAACAGGATTTCCTTCTTGACGTGCTGAACGGAGGAGAGAAGGCTTCAGAGAGACAAAAGACGAGGGCCCCTTCTCCGGTGGGTTTCTCTGAGGGGGGGAACCGAGGAAGAGGAGGAGGAGAAGATCCCTCCCATCCCTCCAGGCTACAGAGAGATGAAGGATGGAGAGATGAAGGGATGTGTAGTTTGGTTAGGAGAAGATTATGTCAGGGCAGTAGAGACTGAGGAAGAGCCTTGACTAATTATAGTCATCTATTACAGACACAATTAAAACCTGGCTAATTTACTGCAGCCCGACGCTCGCACACCCAGCTGATTTATACCAGAGCTCAATGACACCCGGAGGACATACTCACACACACACACACACACACACACACACACACACAAAGACGTGGATGATCGAGGAATGGAAGATATATGAATATGTTTCTTCTGTTTCTTTTTTGGCGTTTGTTTTTAAAATATTCCAGATATTGTCTATATTGATCTTTATATATCTTTATTGTGTAAGAGTCTGAGAAGTTTGGACTTGACCCACCAATAGCAGGCTCATATATTATCAGCTGTGTTACACCATCCACTTGTATTGAACTCAGTAAACTATTCCATAACAGAGGGATGGTCTGCAGACCGGAGTATCCATTTCATAAATACATCTTTTTGGTTCCTGTTAGTAAAATTTTGAAAATTAAGCAATTAGCTCTGAGAATGTCTTCCGTCTCTGGCACAGCATAGAGAAAACAAAAATAATCTCTATTTTGACTGACTTGCACTAGCATCTCCAAGCTGGGTAGCAAATAAATGGTTAGCTCGACAGTCACAGTATTCAAAAACTTGCATGATGTCATCAAGCTTCTGTGTGTGTGTGTGTGTGTGTGTGTGTGTGTGTGTGTGTGTGTGTGAGAGAGAGAGAGAGAGAGAGCAATATGTCAGCAATTTTTGGTCCTCCAATAGGTTATCAAGGTGTTGGGTTACTGTGGCAACCAGGCTCCGCCTCTTACAGGGATAGGCCTGCATTTGCTCCTCCCTTGAATTTATCATTTAAGGACAACTTCTGACAAGAGCACCGCCCATCTGGGTGGCTCTGCCAATAGAAATCTCTCTCTCTCTCTCTCTCTCTCTCTCTCTCTCCCTCAGGTGATGCAGCGCTTTAAGGGTTAACTCGGCAGCATGCTGGATCTCTGCAGAGGTGACAGATGCTTCCTATCCCACCCAGCACCACAGGGGAACCGGAGACACTCAGCATACCAATGAGCCACCGTCTGACACACACATACACACACACACACCCACGCACACACACACACGCGCGCGCAAACATGCACACTGAGGCATAAATATGCATACACACAAAGATCACAAACGTATACCCAAACATACACACCGCAGCACATGCACATGCTCAGATGCTCGCACTCTATACCTGCTGGGTTATATAAAAGATGTCACATTTATGATAATCATCTGCATGCACATCATCGGAACATCTTCCTGCTTTGTACGACCGGCGCTAAAACATATAGATGGGCCCGGCTCCCCTTCCAGCGGGAGACGGGCAGATGTGATCCTTTGTCTCAACACATGACCTGCTATAGAGGGCCACTGCACACAGCCATACAGTAGCAGCTACACGCGCTCGCATAAAGGCGCACATGCATGCATAAATTCGAAACATATGGCACAAACACAGTATATGCACACAAGCGGACGCGCACACGCGCCATAAAAGTGACAGCTGTCGTTATGATGGAGCACTCGGAGAAGGGGAAGTGAAGGCTTATCCAGCGCTCAACATGGTGTCGAGAAGACCTGCTATTCATTTTCAGCTTAATATGTTCCAGCCCATTGGAAAAACATTGCAGCATATAATGTAAGCAATTTCATATGCGCACACCACATCTCACACGGCTCTCTCCCTCTGAAGCGCCCGGCAAAATGAAGAGACCAGATTTAGCTGATGGTTGACTGATTTCACAAATAACATGCGTGTGTGTGTGTGTGTGTGTGTGTGTGTGTGTGTGTGTGTGTGTGTGTGTGTGTGTGTGTGTGTGTGTGTGTGTGTGTGTGTGTGTTGGACACATGTGCGTTAATTAATCTGGTGCCATCCACGTCTCTGTTACGCATCTCTGCACATTCCCTCTCCATCGCAGCATCACTTGATTGTGATGTTTATCCACCAAAGCAGTGCAGATTATCAGCAGAGTGACACCGGATGAATGTCTGTACCATCACAGATGCAAATATGATGCAAACAACACGCACACACACGATGTTGCCATTGGAGGGACCATTCTCTATTTGGAAACAAAACATTAGCTTACACATGCACGTACGCACATCGCCATATGATGAATAAAATTATCTTTCCTCTGTGACAAAAAATGCTCACACACACACACACGTGCACACGCGTACACACACGCAGGCACAGCGAGCCCCAGCCGGTCCCCGAGCATCTTTATATGGGTAAATAAATGGTGTGCTTGGCAGTGGGTAAATGCATGTGCTCTCAGCCTGCGGGCCCAGATGGCGGCCCAGTCGTTTGCTTTACCTTGTTTTGTTTAATTACTACAATCAACTCTCTATTTCTTCAATTAATCACCACCAACCTGTTCCATTAGTCTCTCTCTCTCTCTCTCTCTCTCTCTCTCTCTCTCTCTCTCTCTCTCTCTCTCTCTCTCTCTCTCTCACACACATGCACACACACACACACACACACACGCACACACACACACACACACACACACACAGCTATAGGCAACCATCAAATATAGAAACCTTGCAAATAGTCTCAATAGTAACATAAACAAAATAAAAAAAACAAAAAAACATGAATGTGAATCCCACACACACACACACACACACACACACACACACACAGCTGTGTCCCCCTGTCATGTTATTAGCATGTTAAAGGACTGAACTGCATATCAGCCTTATGAAGAAGAAAGAAATGAAGAAGGCGCAAACAAGCAGCCGGCTGACGGGATGAAGAGATGGAGAGGGGGAGGAGTGGAGCACCGGGGAGGCAGCGTGGAGGTGGCTGACAGCGGCCGGGCACACGAGAATAACGGGGCGGAAAGTACTTCATTACGTCCTTTTATTCCGTTATAATCACCGCGCGGCCATCACTCCTCGGCGACACCGGGGCCCGGGCATTGACACCAGGATTGATGTACCGGAAACGCGGGGCTCCTGCAACACGATAAACAACACCATTAACCAACGTGGCCCCGTCGACGCCGTAAACAGTTCATATTAATTATGGTCTGCCCCGGAGCTCGCCTCCGCGTTGCATTTAATCCGCCCTAATATGACGACAGCCAAGAAGATTGTCAATTACGGTTTTTATGTGTAGATGATCACGGATGCAGGTTCAGCAGCTTGTAATAGAATTAGATGGAATCAATTTGAAACACAGCGCGAGGCGGAGATGAATCTGTGAACGAGAAGGCCCGAGTAATTTTATTTACAAGTAACGAGGTAGCTTCATTTACTCCAAGGAAATACTCACTTTGGAATGGGCTTTGCTCGGGTTGAGCACCTTTATGAGTGAGTCCTTTGTGTCTGTGTTGATATAGCTTATATGGGATATCATATTTAACAGACCCAATCACAGTTTTAACTCGCCTATCACAACAAAACGGCGTTAATTTAGTGTTAAACCTTTCCACATGTGATTTCTCTGCGTTCAATGTTCAGGCAACCAAGATGTGACATTAGGGCACAGTTAACACTCAGAAGGGAACCTGTTCAGGTGGACGAGCGAGACCGTCGCTGGCTGTCTTTTACTGCCATCTACAGGTCAAAAGGGGGCACGTCCTCTAATTTCTAAATTTTAAGAAATCCCCCTTTAAAAAAAAGAATTTAGGAGTATGACAATGAACCTGCATCTTACGCCATGTTATTGGCAATTCATTCAAATCGATGCCTTGTAATGTAATTTTGGTAAATCAATTACACATTGGAAGTTATTTCAATTTTTTACATTTTTAATTTATTTACCTTTAAAGAAATAATCAGTCTTTTATTTATTTTTAATCTGTCGTGATAGGCAATTTTTACTGAACACATTGACAGGAAACGCACAGGCGTAAATAATAAAAATGAACGATGGATGAATTTAATTTAGATGCATCCGTTTCGGGGTCCTGGTATTGTGCATTCTGGTTTGCTGGTATAAGTCACGTGACTGCCACTGGGACACTTGATTAGAACTGAGCTATCGTTAATGTTGTTGGAAACACTTACCACCCTGAAAAAAAGCAAGATGTCTGCTGTAAGAAAGGGCTATAGTGAAATATTATATTAAATACAAATGCATATAGCCTATACTGATGTGACCTGTCAATCCGACAGGTTAATGTAATGGAATTAATGCTAAATAAATGACACAGAACCCTCACGAGAAATGAGAGTGTGTTGTTTTTTACTCAGGATGTAAACTGTCCTTGTCCTGCACGGAGAGGAAGAATCCTCTATAAACAGCATTGACCAGCATGCATCACTTTGTGTCAGAATTACTCTAAACTTCAGAGTTTCTGCTGGTTCACGCGGGGCAGGTGTGCTGCTGGGGGACTTCGTCCAACTCTTTCTAGAAACAACCAGTTCATTCAAAGAGATACCGTCTCCGGTCCCCTTCTTGCTGCCGGATGCCGGATGTAGCTTGACGATGGAGAACTTTGCTGCACTTCCCGGTGTCAACGGGCACGAGCGGGAAGCCTTCACGTGAACGCGACCGAAACCGTGTAAGTTTTTATAAAACACGTCCATTTATTAAATAACCGCGGCGGTTGATTTGAAGACTAATAGGCGTGTTTTGGAAATGACTTCCGCTACTATTCCTCCTCTGTTTCTGACCGACAGTAACCCCGACGTGGGTGTTTTAAATGGCGGGGTTGGTGAGTTCAGGGTCCCACTTTCTCTATGACTGGGCATGTTGCCGTTTGCCAGTGTTATAACTAGCAATAGTGAAACGTTATCAATTAAAAAGTGCATTGATAATACACTTAATACCACAGAGTTTACCAATGGTTACCTCAAGCAAGGAGCGTAAGAGGAATTCTCTATTTTCCTTGTTATTCGTTTTTGAAAATGTCTCTTGTCAAGTAAAATATATAGAAGTGAG